>NW_017720616.1:0-38708 GCF_001865875.1 Lupinus angustifolius | reverse complement strand
GTATCAAGTTTAACTTCCCAGTTACACTTGAACCTTAAATCATGAATTCAGTAGTTAATTGAAATCATGCAATAAATCTGGAATAACTTTCCAAAATCAAATAACATTAATATAGAATTGAATCCAGGAGTACAAGAGTTTAAGAAGATTACATTTCGATTCCCAACTATGAAGAACTAGCCACTCATTCTCGCCATTATAATGCCTAAATCATGAACTAATACGAAAAATGAGTAATAGAATCGTTTCCACGATTTCTATCTTTTCTTCTCTGTGTTTTTTCGTCCAGATCTCTTTTTTCCAATGACTGACTGCCTTTTCCCATTCTGAAACCGCTACTTCTATCTCCAACTTCCATACTCTCGCCCAAGCTAGATATTCTCGCTTGGGCGAGGATCCAAGAGATTCCCAGGCTTGAGCTCCTCGCTTGAGCGACGAGCAACAGAGGCAATTGATGAATTACCGCCAACTACCTCGCTTGAGCTAGGACGCCTCGCTTGAGCGAAGATCCGTCGCTTGAGCGAGAAGCATCAGGTATTTTGTTGCTTTTTCTCTTAGTTGTCGCTGGAGCGACTCTTTTCTCGCTTAAGCGAGACATGCACTCTTCAGAATCTTCATCTTTCTTCTTTTCTTCTCCTCTTTTCTTTATTTATTAACCTGAAACAACAAAAACGCAATAAATTCCTAGATAAAGCACAATTAACTAAGTTATCAGGAATTGTATACAATTATAACATAAATGCATACTAAGTGCCCCACAAATCATGTACAAATTTACTAATTTTTGGCACTTAACATACACCCACTTTACTAAGATTGCCTTCTTACCCTTTGGTAGTGTTGTAAGTTGTCATGTATCATTCTTTTCTATTGAATTGATTTCCTTCTTCATTTCTTCAATCCAACACTAATCCTTGATTGCTTGATCAAATGAGACAGACTCCATTTTAGCTAGCATAGCCATATGCACAAAATCTCCTTCTTCATTGATTGTAGAGTCATTAAACACCTGACATATGTCTTTGAGGTCTTTCACCAACATCAACATTTTCATCATTGTTTATGTGAGGTTCTAGAGAATTTTGTGTGCTATCAATATCCATTCTGACTAATCTGTTTGAGCCTACATTGTTTCCATCTTAGTTCCATGATTCTACCTCATTGAACTTGAGATCCCTGCTATATTAGATATTGTTTGTTTCAGGATTAAACACCTTGTAGGCTCTTGTTGAGTGATAACCCAGGAAAATCAGTTTCTCTCCTTTATCATCCAACTTCTTTCTTCTACAATCTGGTATATGCTTGTAGCATACTGAGCCAAAAACCTTGAAATGCTTCACATTTGGTTTAAGCCCTGACCAAACTTCTTTTGGAGTTGTGTTTGTAAGCCTTTTAGTTGGACATCTGTTGAGGATATAGGCTTCTGTAGAGACTGCTTCTGCCGAAAACCTTTTAGGTAGCTTCTTTGTCTTCAACATGCTTCTTGCCATATTTAGGAAAATTCTATTAACCCTCTCAGCTGCTCCATTGTGTTGAGGAGTATATGGTGCAATTACCTCATGAGTTATACCCTCTTTTTCATAGAAGTGGTGAAACTCATGAGAATTGTACTCCCCTCCATCATCACTCCTTATCAGTTTCACTCCACTTTGTTTCTCCACAAGTGCCTTATAGCTCTTGAACTTGCCAATGACTTCACTCTTTTTATTTATCAAGTAGATCCATAGCTTCCTTGTAAAATCATCCTTGAAGGTTACAAAGTAGTTGTTCCCTCCAAGTGATTGAACTTCAAAGGGTCCACACACATATGTATACACCACTTCAAGTGATCTAGTGGACTTGGTTGGTACTTGAGAACTGAATGAGTTTATGGTTTGCTTACTTGTGAGACATTCTTCACACAATTCAGTTGGTATTTTGATGCTAGGTAATCTAGTCATCATTCCATACTTGCTCAACAATTCCAAACTTCTAAAGTTGAGGTAGCCAAGTCTTTGATGCCAAATCCACGTGTCATCAACCATGGATTCCAAACACTTGTGTTCACCAAGTTGATTGTCAATCTTGAAGGTTCTATTTTGGGAGAGAGGAGCCTTCAAGATCAGTACTCCCCTTTTGTTGAACACTTTCAACATCTTATCCTCCAACCTCATGTTGCACCCTTTTTCAAGTAATTGGCATAGGCTCAACAAGTTGTTTTTCATACTTGGCACATACAACACATAGAGATGTAGGAGGTTGATCCATCCTTCTTCTTGATCATCACTTTACCAACTCCTTCTACAATGATGACACTATCATCTGCAAACTTGATGTTTGTCTCAATAGAATTGTCCATGTTCACAAACCACTCCCTATGCCTTGTCATGTGATTGGAACATCATGTGTCAAGATACCAGCTATTTGAACTCTGATCACACTGAGTTGTTACCATCAAGAGTGCCTCATATGAATCACTAGCCTTTTGATAGAAGTCTTCTTTTTTGGCTAGTAGCTACACCTCTTCTTCTGAATCCTCATCCTTGGCTAATCTGGCATCTCCTTCTTTAACATGAGTGGCATTTTTCTCTTTGCATTCTGAGGCAAAATGACCCCAATTTCTATAATTGAAACATTGGATTCTACTCTTATCCTTTTTCTTCATGATATTCCATTGATTGCCCCTTTTATTAGCCTTGTTGATCTCAATGTCATAACTTTGATTGACAAAGTTAATCCTTTGAGACCCTAGTCCATGTGATCTTGAATTTTCAGGCTCAACTCTCTTGTCACCATGCCACTTCCTTTGTCCCTTTTGAATCTATCATTGTGTGCAGAACCTTTCTTTCTGAATTGAGCACTCAATGCCTGTTGAGATTGCCTATCAGATTGTCTTTCTATGAATCTTTGTTCTTGTGCTTCCAAGGAGCCTTGCAACTCATCAATCTTGAATTTTTCAAGATCCTTTGACTCCTCTATTGCCACTACAATATGATCAAACTTGGGAGTGGGTGTTCTGAGCATCTTCTTCACAACACCTTGCTCAAATAGTGTCTCTCCACACCCTTTCATTAGATTGATCAAACCACGAATTCTTATGAGGTATTCTGCAATTGTCTCTTGCTCATCCATTTGGAGCAATTCATATTGCCTCCTAAGTGTTTGAAACCTCACCTTCTTCTCCTCCATTCCACCTGAGTAAATTTTCTATAAGATTTCCCATGCTTCCTTGGAACAAGAAGCTGCAGAAATCTTCTCAAAGTTTGCATAATCTACAAATTGATGAATCAAGAAGATTGCCTTGCAATCCCTCTTTTTGGCTACCCTATGTTCCACTGAATCTTCTTCTATTGTTTGCAGCCCATATTGCACAACATCAAGACATTCTTGGAACCCAAATATTGTCTTCATTTGAATGCTCCAATAGTCATAGTTCTTTCCATCAAGAATTGGAAGATTCATTGAAAATCCATGTGAGGTTGCCATATTCCTTTCTAGCTTCACTTTCACCCCCTTTCTCCTTGAGTCTCTGATCACAACTGTGAGCTTCACCACTTTGAAGCTTCTTGCACCTTAACTTGGCGCCTCCACAGATCCCTGATCACTTAGCTCTAGATACCACTATTGGAAGAAAAGAAGGAAAGGAATAAGAGAAAGAATTTAATCGATTAAGATATGGGTAATCGCCTCCGCGCCTTTTTTATTTCATGAACAATGCATTTTATAACAGAACTAACTGTATGTTTAATCGATTATACAATCTATTAATCAATTAACGCAACTAGCTAAATGAATTACATTATTCTTAAAAAATCCATCCTAGTAATACATTGTTAGGGTCACAAACACGGTCATAGTGTAACGTTTAAACCACCGGTGCTGCAGAATCAAAGCTAAGACCTAATGTTTTGTATGGCTGATGAGCAATGAAGAAGAATAAGGTAGTAAGCTATAATTAATCATAAACCAAACAACTTTAGTGGAGGCTCATCCTACTTGATATATGAATAACTAATGTTGGAATTTCTAGTTTACATCCAGTGCTTTCTAATTCATAAAAATTAAGTTTTCCAACTAGGAGGACCTTCATGGGCAGTACCACTAGGCAGAATAGATACTCATTATTTATACTTCTCAATAAAGAACGCTTAGAGCTTCAATACTTAATGTAAAACACTAAAACCTCAATCGTTTTGAGCACTTTTTACCTTTTCAAGCTGACATTCTAATTCATACTGAGGCCATAATTATTTATTTATATGTATATAACAAATTATTCTTGGCCCTTAGTACTAAGGAATGTTAGATCAAATATTCTATAGAATAATATTGTAAGAACTTTTTATATTTCTCGCGGCTCGATTTTCATTTGCACAACCTTATTAGACTCGCCACTACATTTTTTATAGTAAAAAATGTAGAATTTTTTTTGGCCCAATCGTATTGGGCCTTAGACTTTGATATCCAGGTCCGAGAGTCGATTACAGACTATGGAAGGTATTAGCACCCTAGTTGTCCGTTTGAACGGTACCCTTACTATAATGCATAGATTATTAATTATATTATTACCATATTTTTACAAAAAAAGAAAATACTTTATTTTATTATAGTGTTTGACAAGACATGATCTTGATCCTACGTATCATTTTTTTTTTGGAATCAAGACTACGTAGTTCCTTGTGCAGAAAACAATTTTTTAATCGGGTTAATTTTATTTCTTAAATGAGGTAACATTTCAATTTTTTGTTTTTAAAATGAGCGAAGCATACCCTTACGTCCGATACCGCATCTCATATTAAAACTTGGTTAAGAAATTATATTTTTTATTTTTATTTTTTAAAATCTTTTCAGGAAGTAGAAATATAATTAATCCTATTAATTTTAAGAAAGTGAATTTTAGCCTTAACATCCAACACTACAACGTATCTTAAAATTAGGATTAACATATTTCACATAGTCTTGTATCAAACGATTTTTATTTTTACATAATTATAAGAAAAACGGGATTTAGAAATAAATTAACAAATAATCCAATTGCATACTTTATTTATTTTTTATGGTAAATGTACATATTGATTTAAATTCGACGTGATTTATTTAACATTATAAAATTTCATTATAATAAAACTATAATGCATATTGACCCTCATTAACACTAATAAGACAAATATGTCAAATTTATTTTTTAATATTTTTATTATCAAAATAATTATTTATAAATTATTGGTACAATTATCAGATGCAAGATTATGCAGAAGAAATTACAAAGAGAACATACATGTTATACCTATTCTAAGAGGAATGAAATAATGTAATCAACATGGATTCTGGTCAGTCATACCACTAGTTGTGTGGGGAGTTTAGGCACGGATCACCAGACTTTGGATGCAGCCCACGATTCTTCAATCTTTTGTTATTTTTGGTGTTTTCATGAAATGTTGTTTTTTTCTAGTGTGTGTGGTTGTTTCAAGTATTAGTATTTGTGTTTGGTTAAGGAATAATATAGCAATGATGAACTAATTACTCCCATAAAAATTGTGAATGCTAAAAAGAAAAAGATTTGCACAGGCTTCACACAAATCTCAAAGAAAAGAAAAGAAAGGTTTTTTGTGTTTTTTCTAGATTTTGTGGTTTTCTTGGATTTTTTTTGTTGAAGAGGATTGTTTGTGTGTGGAAGATGATGTTTAAGGGGAAAATTATCGATGAAGGTATTTTTGATTAAGAGAATTCTTGAGGATTATTGAAAATAGATGATGGATGAAAGATTTTTTTGGATGAAATTTTTATGGATTTGTGGGTGAGTTAAAGGTGGATGAGAAATTCTAGAGTGAGTTGATGGGTGTGGGATTTTGAGGTTGTTGTGGATGATATGAATTTTTTGTGTAGAGAGATTTTTGGAATTGTGGATGGAGGATTTGTGGAAATAGATGATGGGTGAAAGATTTTTGAGAATGGGTGAATTTTTTGAGAATGGGTGATTTTTAATGGATTGTGATTTGTTAGGAAAGAAAAAATGATGTTTTTTTTATGAGAGACTAACCTTATTATTTATAGCATTTTGAATTACCACATGTGTCAATTCTCCCATTTATTTTATTATGGAGAAAAAATGATGGGATTTGATTCTTGCCGTAAAAACTAATTTTAACATTATGGCACATGAATTTGTATTATTATTATTATTATTATTATTATATTTATTATTATTATATTTATTATTATTATTATTATCTTGGGACTCTTAAAAGATATTATTTTTTATTAGAAAATAGCCGAAAATACTAATTTTATTTTTATTTGTTATTTTTTGAAAATATATTTTGGGTCGAACAAAATTGGATGTTGACAATTTCCTCTCTTTACTTGTTGCTTATTGGACATCATACAAACTGAGGTTTGAGTGTTGTCATGGTAAGTAAATAGTAAAGAAATGAACGCTAATATTGTCGAGGTACAAAAGACTCTTTGTTGGTGAGATAAGGTGTGAGGTACAAAAAACTTTTACGGGAGATCGCCCAACATGGGGACCTTACAAGCACAATTTGAGGTCGTCAAACACGAGACTTTCAAATTTAAAAACACCAGGTAGGGGCCTAAAAAGATTGACATCGAAATTGTCAAGCACGGGGTCATAGAAGGCACAGTTTGAGGTCGTCAAGCACGTGGCCCTCAATTTTAAAAAGTCAGACACAGAGCCTGAAAAGATTGAATTCAAGGTCATCAAGCACGAGGTCCTCGAAGGCACAATTTGAGGTCGTCAAGCACATGCCCCTCGAATTTTAAAAGGTCAGGAACGAAGCAGGAAAATATTGACTTCAAGGTCATCAACCATGGGGTCCTCGAAGGCACAATTTGAGTTTGTCAAGCACGAGGCCCTCAAATTTTAAAAGGTCAGCCATGAAGCCTGGAAAAATTGACTTCGAGGTCATCAAGCATGGGGTTCTCAAATGCACAATTTGATGTCGTCAAGCATGGGCCCCTCAAATTTAAAATGTCAGGCATAGAGCCTGGAAAGATTGACTTCGATGTCGTTAAGCACGGGTCCTCGAAGACATAATTTGAGGTCGTCAAGTATGGGGTCCTCGAAGACATAATTTGAGGTCGTCAAGCAGGGGGTCCCCAAATTTTAAAAGGTCAGGCACAGAGCCAGGAAAGATTGACTCCAAGGTTGTCAAGCACGGGGTCCTCGAAGGCACAATTTGAGGTCGTCAAGCATGGGGCCTCAAATTTTAAATGATCAGATTTGAAGCTTCGAATGATTGACTTCGAGGTCGTCAAGCACGGGGTCCTCGAAGGCACAATTTGAGGTTGTCAAGCATGGGGCACTCAAATTTAAAAGGTCAGGCACAAAGCCTGGGATGATTGACTTCGAAGTCGTTAAGTATGGGGTCCTCGAAGGCACAATTTGAGGTCGTCAAGCACGAGACCTCAAATTTAAAAGGTCAGGCATGGAGCCTGAGATGGTTGACATTGAGACCGTCAAGCACGAGGTCCTCGAAGGCACAATTTGATGTCTTCAAGCACGACCACCTCAAATTTAAAAGGTTAGGCATGGAGCTTGGGAAGATTGTCTTTGAAGTCGTCAAGCACGAGGTCCTCAAAGGCACAATTTGAGGTCGTCAAGCACAAGGCCCTCAAATTTAAAAGGTCAGGCACAAAGTCTGGAAATATTGACTTCAAGGTCGTCAAGCACGGAGTCCTCGAATCTACAATTTGAGGTCATCAAGCATGGGACCCTCAAATTTTAAAAGTTAGGCATGGAGCCTGGAAAGATTGACTTCGAGGTCGTCAAGCACGGGATCCTCAAAAGTAAAATTTGAGGTCGTCAAGCACGGGACCATCAAAATTATGAAATGTCAGGCATGGAGCCTGGAAAGATTGACTTCGAGGTCGTCAAGCACGGGGTCCTCGAAAGTACAATTTGAGATGACTCGGATGAATAGTATAATGGTATGATTGTTTGAGACATGTGGTGCATGGAATTAATGTTGATGTTTGTACTATAATGATTAATGTATGAATTTGTGTATGCATTGATTGGCATGAGTAATTCATAGTGATGCTTATGATGTTTAACATAAGAAAATTAGGGGTTTAGGGGTGTCCTTGTTTGATTTCTTATATATGCATGAATTTCATGTTGATATTTCTATGATTAAAGTGAGTATGTATTGACTTGAATATTGATATGATTTAATGTATGCATGTCTTGTATATGCATTATTTGTATGTCATGTATATGACTTGTTTGATGTTATTATGTCATGTATATGCATTGCTTGATTAATGAGAATATGCATTGACTGGAATATTTGTCATGCCCTAATTTTCGGCTGCACGACCTTACTAGTGTAAGACTGAGATGGCAACTGAGAGGGAGGGGGGTGAATTAGTTGTTTAACACTATGACTGATTTTTTTGCACAATTTAAGAGTTAATAGCAGCAGAAAATAATATGCAGAAATAATCAAGTAAATGTAAGAAGATAAAGAGAAGATAGTACACAGATGTTTTTATACTGGTTCACTTTCTTGTCCACTGAATGCTAGATCCAGTACTCTTGCAGCACAAGATATTTCTTTACTAGATATTAAGAGTAGTAATTACAATTTCTCACCCCGAGATTCCCTTGTACCTTACTCCCTCTCTAACAACTATATCACTCTTTGGAAAACACCCTTTCCAAGTGACTCTATCCCCTTTCTTATCACATCCTGTAAAAGATAGTAATTCACAACTTTGAATGAAGAATATGTTTAACAATGGCAATGGATTGCCTTTACAAGATTTTGAAGTTATAAACTCTTGCAATCCAATAACTCAATATATACTTTAGTACTAATGCTCACAAGGTTTGAATAACTTGCCATAACACTTAAGGCAACTTTGCAAATCAAGTTCTGAAAGTTATGAACAAGTTGCACCAAGTGTAGAACAAGTATTTTAGAAAATGGTAGTTTTAGTGAGTGATTTCAAACTGAGTTGTGTTATGAAATTGTGTGTACTCTTATTTTTTTCAAACGAGTTTCAAAGCCTTTATATAGACTTTCCAATCAACCAGAATACCTCTATGAAAAGGTAGGATTCGTTTGGAATGAAACCATTTCGTTTGGGTTTAAAGATGTATGGTTTGAATCTAAAGAACTGGTGTAGCAACTCTTATTAATCGATTGCTTAATTGATGTAATCGATTACCCAAACTTGATGTCCAACTGAGAAATTGATTTTAACATGCAGTAATCGATTATTAATAAGGTGTCATCGATTACCCAACTGTTTTGTCCAACTAGGTAATTATTTACCGTGTTGTGTAATCGGTTACCAATATGGTGTAATCGATTACCCTGATCAATTTTTGTTGGATAACTCATTTTTCCCTTATGTAACCTGTTACTTAGTTCTGGTAACCTGTTACTTAGTCACAGTAACCTGTTATTTAGATCTAGTAACTTGTTACACAGTATTTTGAAAATCGTTTTCATTTATACTTTGTGTTTATCAGTTTTTTTGTAAAATATTTTTGAGCATTACTAGTAAGTGTATAGATTAGAGTATAAGGATGGAAGTACCTAAAGACTTATATTCTAATTTCTTAAAGCTTTGTCTTCATTGTCTTCGTAAATATTCTTCTTTTTCTTCTTTTATGTGATGTTGGTGTCTTCATCAAAACCGTGTCAAGTGCAGGAGCCAGATCTTCTTCACAATTAGAGTCACCACTACATTTTTTCAGTAAAAAGTGTAGAAAATCTTTTGGCCCCAATTGCATTGACCCTTGGACTTTAATATCCAGGTTCGGGAGTCAATTACAGGCTAGGGAAGGTATTAGCACCGTAGCTGCCCGTTTGAATGATACCCTTACTATAATGCATGAATTATTAATTATATTTTTACCATATTTTTACCAAAGAAAATACTTTATTTTTATTATTGCGTCTAACAAGACATGATATTGGTCCTACGTATCCCATTTTTGGGAATCAAGACTACATTGTTCTTTGTGTAGAAAAATGTTTGTTGGTTGGGTTGATTTTATTTTTTAAAAGAGGTAACGTTTAAAACTTTTTTAAATATGAGCGAAGCATAACCCTTACGTCTGATACCGCATCTCATATTAAAACTTGGTCAAGAAATTCTAATTTTTTTTATTTATAAAAATATTTTTAGAATGTGGAAATGTAATTAATCCTATTAATTATAAGGAAGTGAAGTGTAGCCCTAACGTCCAACACCGCATCATACTTTAAAATTATTGAAACATGATAAGAGCAAAGCTAATATTACAATTATCAATTACCAAATGTGTTATATGCATTTGTTGTAATTATAGTCAAATATTACATTGATAATTATTATTGATGTGACTAATAAGAGAAATAAAATTAATATAAATGAAATAGAGTCAGGAGAATGACATACATGTTATGCCTATTCCAAGAGAAATGGAATAATGTAATCCGTATGGATTCTGGCCAGTTAAATCACTAGTTGTGTGGGGAGTTTAGGCACAGATCACCAGACTTGGGATGCGGCCCACAGTTCTTCAATCTTTTGATATTTTTCGTGTTTTCATGAAATGTGGTTTTTTCTAGTGTATGGTTGTTTCAAGTATTAGTATTTGTGTTTGATTAATGAATAATATAGCAATGATAAATTAATTACTTGCATAAAAACTATGAATGCTAAAAAGAAAAAGATTTGCATATGCTTCACACGAATCTCAAAGAAAAGAAAGTTCTTTTTTTTGTATTTTTTCTGGCTTTTGTGGTTTTCTTGGATTGTTTCTTGGTTGAAGAGGATTGTTTCTTGGTTGAAGAGGATTGTTTGTACGTGGAAGATGATGTTCAAGGAGAAAATGATCGATGAATGTATTTTTTGATTGAGAGAATTGTTGAGAATTATTGAAAATAAATGATGGATGAAAGACTTTTTTGATGAAATTTTTATGGATTTGTGGATGAGTGAAAGGTGGATGAGAAATTCATGAGTGAGTTGATTGGTGGGGGATTTTGAGGTTGGTGTGGATGATATAAATTTGTTGTGTATGAGAGATTTTTGGATTGTGGATGGAGGATTTTTGGAAATAGATGATGGATGAAGGATTTTTTTAGAATGGATGATTAGCAGAGGATTTTTGAGAATGGATGATTAATAGAGGATTTTTTTTTAGAATGAATGATTTGTTAATGAATTGTGATTTGTTAGGAAAGAAAAAATGATATTTTTTAGTGATGAGAGGCTAACCTTATTATTTGTAGTATTTTGAATTACCATATGCGCCAAATCTCTCATTTATTTTATTGGAGAGAAAAATGATGAGATTTGATTCTTGCCTTAAATACTAATTTTAACATTATGACACATAATTCAACATTTTGAAATTTAAACAAGAATTAATTAAAAATGAATTTGTATTATTATTATTATTTTGGGACTCTTAAAAGATAGTATTTTTTATTAGAAAATAGCCGAAAATACTAATTTTATTTTTATTTGTTATTTTTTTTAAAAATATCTTTTGGGCAGGACAAAATTGGGTGTTCACAATATTATTGGGAATCATCCATTTTTCTTGTATTAATAATTCATGACTCTTTAATAAAAAGAATACATATTATATAACTTTTTAACTAAAAGATACGAACATTAATCTCTTTTCATTATATTCATCTATATTCTTAATAAATGTCGTTAGCCTTATTAAAAGTACTATGGGTCAAGCTAGTAAAATTTTGTTTACTTTATGAGCATATCATCAACTATGTAACTCTATATTGTGAGGTGACTGCAGTATATAATTAATTTGTGTATGAATAATAAAAAATGGTCTAATACATGAGATGTCAAGTTTGAGAAGGAAAATTCATAGATATAATAATTTATCCTTATATGCATGCAAAAACACTATTTTTATTATTTAAAATATTGAAGCCAATACATTTATGTCATAAGGCAAACAACTTCAATGTTAATATTTGATTCAATATCCTCTCCTATAATGTAAAGGAAAGTGCGGTAATGTAATGACACTTGTATCATTTTATTTATAAAAAACAAAATGTAATGACACTTGTATCATTTTATTTATATTTCTCTTCCTCTCGGGTAGGGGAGAGGTTCCTTGTTCCCCATGTTTGGTGTATGAATAATAAATGTTTCAATTTGTAGTTTACATTCATTACTTCCTAATTCATAAAAAAATCAATTTTCCTGCTAGGAGGACCTTCTTGTGTAGTACCACTAGGTAGAAGAGATGCAAGAACATCAAGCAAAGATGCAGCCAACAATAACATCCCTGGACTATCCTCTGACCATTCCAATCTCACCACCAAATTTGCAGCCAAAGGTCTAAGTCCAAGTGACCTCACAGTATTCTTTGGTGCTCACACTAAAGGCCAATCACAGTGATAGTCTTTCAAAATCCACATTTACAATGAGGCCAACATTGTCACCATATTTGCCACCTCTAGACAAGCCAATTGTCATTTCTCCTCTGTAGGTGAAACCAATTTGGCACTTCTTGATTCACTCACTCCTAATCGTTTTGACAATAACTACTATAAAGACCTTGTTGATAACCACGGTCTTCTTCACTCTGATCAAGTGCTTTTCAATGGAGTATCTCACGATACTTTGGTTAGGACTTATAATACTAATAATCTTGCATTTTTCAATGACTTTTTCTAATGTTATGGTGAAGATGAGCAAGATTAGTCCTCTCACTAGGACTAGTGGTGAAATCATAAAGAATTGCATAGTTGTTAACTAATTTATAAAGAATTGAAGAGTTGTGACTTACTTACACCTTCTGACAACAATTTAATTAATAATGTATAAGATGTTTCTCTAGGTTAGAAATCACAATTGAAGGTGATTAGATCTTGGATAAATTTGCAATTGTGGAATCTAGGTGTTTTTCCTTTGGTAATTTTGTTGTTTTTTAAATTACAGTTCATCAAATGTTTATATGAGAGTTATACTATGAGTTTTGTCTGTCTTAATGAGTGAGTCAAGAATGTTTACATTAGATTCAAATTCTCTATCTCAGCTTATCTTCTAATATTATTTTCAAGAAAAGTTTTATTCTAATGGAGCACATGGGGCACTCACATTACAAGAGAAAATTACATATCATTCCATCCTAGTAGGGCACAAACACTACTCTGAACACTACACTAGAGTTGCATATTAACATAGCACATTTTTTATATATAACAGTACTTTCAGGTGTTTTCTATGTGAGTGCATTAGTAGATAATCATGATTAACAACGCCACCTCCGACGAACATTATTATATATTTCATACATATAACAACACAGGCTAAAATGTGTTGTATTGTTCATAAATATTCTCAGCAGTACGGATATACGATAACGTTACTTACAACGAGCGTTATTGTATTAATAATATACAACAACACCTACTATAATGTGCACTTTGTATTAATCATATACAACAACGCTTTCTATAATGTACGTTGTTGTATTAATTATATACAACAACACACTCTACAACGAGCATTGTTGTATTGAATACATATAACAATGCTTGCCAGATCTTCCCCTAGCATGCACTGTTGATTTGTAGACATTAATTTCTGCATATACATTTATTACAACGCAAACATTCTCAACAACATAGACAATCTCAATAGCACATACACATTAATACCGTCCAAAAAAATTTATTATTAACATCAAATACATCAATACAATAGAAATTAATTACAAAAGAAGAATATCATGTCAATTATGTTTTGACATAATACATAAAATTACAAATAAATAATATAAGTATAATATATGCAAATTACAAAAAAAAAACAAAATTATGCTATAATTATACAAAGTCATGCATCTACTTTTTCCTTTTCTATGATTATTTTTGGCTTGTAATATTATTGTTTGGAGGAACATATTGATTCACTCAAAGTCCATCATCATGGTTATCTCTTGTATATAAATCAACATTCATAGTTGGTCCGCTCTCACGCGACTGTGATGTCCCAAAAAAAGATCTTCTTCAACATCAAATATATCCATATTCTTTGTCATCAATATTATTGATGATCATTTTGTTTGTTAAAAGAATAATGAACTATTTCGTATCAGCTGGATCACTAACATAAAATACTTGTTGAGCCTGTGATGCTAGAATAAATGGCTCATCTTTATATTATGGCCTATTAAATTCACTTGCATGAACCCTAACTCATCAACTCGAAATCCATTATTGTTATCAACCCACATACAACAAAAAACCGGCACCCGAAATATTGTGTAATCCAATTCCCATATTCGTTCAATGACCACAAAGTATAACATATTCACATATGTTGGGTTTCTGTCATTTGCACTTGACATATGTAAAGTTCGAGCAACGAGAGTCACCCCACTATTTTAAATTTTAGTTTGATCATCTTGTTTCTTGTATAAAATTTGAACCCACTAATTAGGTAACCAGTATAGGAAAAGACATGAATACTTTGACCATTGGCTAAGCATTTCAATCATTCGGAAATCGAATGTGCATTTATATTCAACTCCTCAACAATGTGATTTTTAGCCATATTATGAAACACCGATTATGCTCTTTGGAAATCCAATTTTCATTCTTACTTGGGTTAGACTTCCTAAGAATCTCCTTGTGTCTTTCAACATATGGCTCAATCTCGTCGGCATTATGTAAAACCTATAAGTTTGCTTGCTCCAATTCGGTTCTTATTATAGTCAATATTTGATTCCCATTATTCCCTTCGCCAAATGTTCTTTTTGCATACCGGAGTTTTAGAATGACTATGAAATCATCATCGGTAAGGTATCTGGTACAAAAATCAAGAGCTTCTTCAACAATATATCGCTCAACAATACAACCCGCTACTCTTGATCGGTTTTTCACATACCATTTTAATGTCTTCATATAACGCTCAAAATGGTACATCCATCTCATATAGGAAGGGCCACATAGTTGTATCTCTCGGAAGAAGGTGGGAAATACATTTCAAGCTCTCACAAAGTCAAAATAAATTGTCTTTGCAATGCATATAATTTCTCAAGGTCAATCACTTTGCTACAAATTTCCTTGAAGAAGAAGCATAACTTAGTTATGGTTCCTCGAACCTTTTTTGGTAGAATAGACTGTATTCCAATAGGCAAGAAATTTTCCATAAGTACATGACAATCATGAGACTTAAGACCTTTTAACTTGAGTTCTTTCATTTATACTAGGTTCCAAATGTTGGAAGAGTACCCCTCTGGAACTTTAACACCGTGAAGAAATTCACAAAATTCCATTTTCTCCTTCCTCAACAAAGTATAAGTTGTTGGAGGTAGATATATATATTTTGCCTTTATTATCGGCTTCATTTCCTTTCTTATTCCCATACTAACCAAGTCCAATCTTGCATTCAACCATCTTTTGTCTTACAAGGAAAATTGAGTAAGGTACCAAAGAGACTTTCAGATACTTTTTTTCAATATGCATAAATTCAAGGAAATGTCTTACATATAATGAACTCCAATATGACAACTCAAAGAAGGTTGACTTTTCTTCCACCCATTTCTGACAATTTCTTTTGCAAAAGGTTTACCAAAGTTATTATTCAAACCCTTTACCTTTTGAAATAATTGGTTACCCATCAATGGCAAAGGAGCACGACCTTATTCGTTGTTCCCATCAAATGTTTTTATGAATCGTCAATAGTGATGATCTGAATGCAAAGATCTATGACGGCCAGGAAGACATTCTTATTATATTGTTTCAACCTTGTTGAATAAGTGTTGTCTTCACATGCAGGACTTGCAAAATGTCCATCTGTACTATATCTTGACATATTACATAGGCAGGAAAGTCACTGATTATGCCGAACAACAAAGCCCTCAAGTTAAATTTTTATTTCCTATACGCATCATATACATCTACACTTGTCTCCCACATTTGCTTCAAGTCTTAAATTAATGGATCCAAGTATATGTCTAAGTCATTCCCTGATTGTTTAGGTCTAGAAATTAACATCAATAAATATCATATAATTGTGTTTCATGCGTAGAGAAGGAGGTAGGTTGTATATCACCAACATCACTGGACATGTACTATGTGAGCAACTTTGAACACTATGTGGATTAATTCCATCAGTTGACAATGCAAGGCATAAATTTATTGATTTTTTATCAAAACTAGGATGGTCACGATCAATTTTTCTCCATTTAGGAGAATCTGCAGGATGTCGAAGCTTGCCATCTTTAATCCTTTCTTCATCATGCCATGTCAACCTTAAATCCTTTCTTCACAATGCTGAAATACACTTAAATCTTGCTTTGATAAGAAAACACCATACAACCTTCTTGGAAATTGAGTCTTCCTTCTTATATCGCGATGTATTATATTTAGGAAATAATTTTAACGAAGAATACTCATTAAAAAAAATAAGGTGTAGTCTTTTTTTATCACTACATCCATTAACAGATTTCAACTTATACAATCTTGACACTACTGTCAATCTTTTGAATTTAGTAAAACCACCATATAATGGTTTCTCAACATCATTTATCAATCGCTGAAACATCTCAGGATAATCCTAGAAATTCTCTTCGACAACGTTTGTCATTTCCTCGAAACGATCGATGTCATATGCATTTGTGTTGTTCTCTTTCATATGCATCTCATCATCACAATTCATAATATCACTTTTCTCACCAAGCCTTGTCAAACATGTATAACTTTGATCAATACCGTGACACAATAAATGAACTTTTAACTCATTTGGAGTAACTCAGTTTGAGTAACAACATTTTAAGCAAGAACATACAATTCTAGTAGGGTTTTCAACATTCTTAATTGCAAACTTAACAAATGATTTCACTCCATCCTTATACTCATTCGTCAATCGAATGACACTCATATATTTTCGAATCATTTTCTAGAAAGGAATTAACAAAAAAATAATAATGAGTGAATGAACCCTACCTTAATACATTATGTAATTAAAAAAATATAAATCCCTAAAGCTTGGAGTTAAGCTCCCCAAGGTAGAGAAAAATACATTAAGAAAAGGAAAACTCTAACTCAATACTAGCGAAACAAGTGAATGGACTCACTTTCAAATTGTGTAATTAAAAAGGCAAATATTTATAAGGAATACTCATTTTCTATTCATTGAACGAGTGAATGAACATTCGGTGTTGAATGAGTGAATGATGATTATGAGGTTGAATGAGTGATTGAGTTTCGAATTCGGTGTTGAATGATTTTAAGGTTGAATGTGAATGATTTTCGGTGTTGAACGAATTTGAGGTTGCATGAGTGAATGATTTCCATGTTGAATGTGTTGAATAAGTGAATTGATTTTAAGATTGAATGATTTTTATGTTGATTTTGAGAGTAAATGAGTTTCACCGTTGAGAAAATAAGTTTTGGGATTGCTGAATGTGTCAGAATGCGGGAAATTTTAAATTTTTTAGGGTCTGATCGTATCTTCAATAGCGTTGTCAATGAGATATAATCAACATCGCACTTTAAAATGTGAGTTGTAAAATATATTCAATTCAAATAAGCTAACGGTATAATGTAAGTATTCCACAACGCTTATGTAACAAAGTGTTGTAGAAGATCTCAAATCAACAGTGCAGCGTGTAGGGAATGTTGTTCAAGATGTATGCAAAGTATTAAAACTAATAATGACAATAATTTGAATAATGACAATTAATTAATTGTGTTTTAATGACATTCAAATTAATAATGATATCATAACATCCCAATAATGATAATTAATAATGACATTCAAATAACACAAAACATACCATGTAAAAATTAACATTAAAGAAAATAATGACAATTAATTAAACTTGATAGTGTTGTGTGCAGTGCTTAATTGTTAAAAATATTGCACTTCAAAAACGTTTGTTTGCATAAGCATTATGGAATAGGTTCAAGAAAATAATATGAGAATTAAGTATTCAACAACATACACTAACAGATGCGTTATAGAAGTTATCATATCAACAACACTTCTTCATTTGTGCGTTGTTGTACATGTTCAATTCCACAATGCAATTTTTAATGTGTGTTGTTGTGTATATATGAACAATATCGCTTTTTTTAAATAAGCGTTGTTGATTTGCATAATTCCTAATACTACACGGTTAATTGAATTAACAATCCAAAAGACAAATACAATTGTTCGTGGAGTTTACACAATTGTCCAAAAGAAAAATATCAAAGAAGATATTAACAACAATTGTTCAGTCAAAGAAATTATCCCTTATGTGCCTAATAGAATTAAGAAATTCTTCATAATCAGGCTCATCGTCCAGAAATTCATTAGTCGTTAAGGATGGTTGTAAAAACAAAAATAAAAAAAATTAGACATAGAGATATAAAGATCAAATCCAGTATATTAAGAAAAATTGACTTCACTTCCTTACTTCTTGATCACATTCTTTTATAGGAATATTTTTTTTTACAATCAAACTTCTCTTTCTCTTTCTACCTCCTATCTTCGGTTTCTTTGCTTGTTCCTCCTATCTTCTTCTCTATGGGTGTCATGACTAATTATAAAAGAAGACAATGAATAATTAGGCGAATACAAATACAAATACAAATACGAAGAAAAGAAAAAGAGTACTTACTGAAACAGAACAACACTTGAAAAAATGAATGGAAATAAAATCATTTGTGTGAACCACAACATATATAAATTCAAATGGAAAGTGAATCGCTACCGTCGTCCTTGACAGATGTGCAAACAAACAAAGAGATGAATAACTCCACCATTAATTTTTCGGATATGTAAACATCGTATCCAAGCAACAATGCTCATATAAGAAAGCATTGTTACTATATCATCTTCAACATTGCTTCTTTAATAAAGCGCCATGGAATATATGTAAATTAACATCGCCACCTTAAAGGTGCATTGTTAAACAGAATTCAGTCAAACCAACGCTAACATCACTAATGTTCAACAGCGCTTTTTCAGGTCTGCAATGTTTGAATTTATATTTGCCTATCCAAATGGACAGAGCTTGCTTGAATGAGCACTGTGGATGTTCTTCTGCGTCGATTTTAACAGCATTGTTCTAGCGAACATGGTTTTAGGATCGTGGTTTATTACGATATCTGGAGAAAGTAACGTTTAAACCACAAGTGCTCTACAACCAAAGGCAAGACCTAATGTTGTGTATGGCTCATGAGTAATCAACAAGAATAAGGTGTAAGATATAATATTGTTCTATAAAACTTAATGCATTGATTCTATTCTCTAATAACATATTGCTAGTCATTCAATACTCATGAGATGTAAGCACAATTTATCTAACCTTAATGTGATGGCTTAATAAGATATATCAAAGACACTACATAAGATTAAATCAATAGACAGAATCAACTAGATTGGAATGGGTCGAAGGAGAAGGATGTAGGAACCAAACGGCTATTCCCGTCACATGAGATGATGTACCACATCATGAATCAGATGAGTATAAGATCCTACAGTACAACTTCCATGTGCTTTTCTTTTATCAAGTATTACGTCAAGGCAATGATATGGAGATTTTCCAACAGTCAGATTCATGTTTAGTTATCCTATATGCAATCATCAATGGCCACTAAACACAATGAAACCCATCGTTTAAGTCACTCCTTCGTGCAGAATAACATCATAAATCTCTGTCTTTATTTACCACTTATGACATATCAGTAGTGTTGCATGCAAAAGCTATGCTATACAGTATACATTATAAAATTAATGAAAAGTTAAGCTAGTGGAAGTAGAAATTTATATAGAAAATTGTCATATCAGTTATTATATCATGGTGAAACTCAGTAGTCTAATTCGTAGAAATCTGAGCTATGCGATAATGAGTGTGAAATTATATTACATTTACATTGCTATGCGATAATGAGTGTGAAACTCAATAGGACTTGAAGATTGTTTTTAGCTTTTATTTCTCTTTGTTCGGGTTGAGCGAGTGTTTTTGGTTTTGTTGTGCAGTTTGGATGGATTAAAGCCAAAAAGAGTAGAGATTGAGTGCAAAAAGATGGAATTCATTGATGTGGCAAACATGGAGCATTGGTGAATGAACAACCTGAATCATGCAACTACTATGACTACAACGAGAGGAGCAAACAACAATTCAACCCTCCATACAGGAAAAACAATTCCAATCTTTCTTGGAGGAGTAACAACACTCTGAATCATCAATACCAGGATGGGCCATGTAACAGGAAACCTCCAACAAGGTTTTCGTAGGTACAATCTTCTCCTATTGACCCTACTCTTCAAACATTAATGAGAGGTAAGGAAAAATTGTTTGCTAACCAAAATAAATTTGATGAAGATTAAGTCATGATTAAGTCATGATTTGTATATCTATGTTAATCTTCATATTTATGGACGAGTTCAAATCTAAAAATTAATTGGATCAATATTAAAGAATAAGTAAGGTCTATCCTAACTCGTATTATATTTTTATCTAAATATTTTCATTTATTAGTAATCAGATATGTGATAGGGAGGTTTCGAGAGTATATCTATTGTTCTATAAGTTGTGTCACTACATATATTACTAGCCTGTGATTGGGTGAAAAAATATATATAAATTAAAAAATTAATAATTAATTAATTTTAACCAATCACAACTAATGACACATACAATGACATAAACTATGTGACAAATATCAGCAAAAGTCTAAAAAGTCAATCATTTCACATGTAATATTATTCTCTATGCACAATATAAATATTTATACATAATCATTATATTATCTACCTTTATTTCGATTGATTTTATTGAAGAGTTAATAATGATTGAATATGAATAATGATTCATACAATGATAATATATAAAACGTGTACACTATTAGTGTATAATTTTAAATTTTTTTAATTTTTGTGCCTTATTATGCACTCATGCCTCGCGCAAAGTGTAGGTTAGAGGGGTGAATGGCGTATGGCCCATGATAATAAAGGTTAAAAATAATTGTCCCTACACTTAATCCATCATAATAAATATATTTATTTTCACAATTAATTGTAATATGTAGTGTGGCTTGTTGATTAATTGCTTTATTCCTTAATTTTTCATTGTTGATATCGAGTTGAATTATGAGCTTCCCACTTCAGTTTTTGTTGTCAAAATTACAAATCGTAAGGGAATAAAATATTTTATCATATTATGAAATAAATTATTTATTCAGACATTGAAATTATGATATATGTATTATTTTTTCTAGAGTTTGTATATATATTTTTATAAAAAATAATTAAATATGATATATGTCATGATTTTAGTAGTTGGATGAAATAATTTATCTCTTAGTATAAAGATGTATTTTATTCTCTTTTTAAAACCACAAAATACTTCCAAGATTTAAGGATCTCTTTGCTATTAAGAAATGTATTTTTTTATTTCTGGTTAAAACAATTTTCGTTTCCAAATTTCCTACATATGTGTTGTAATATTTCCATTTTCAAATCTCTTTACTCGCATCACACATGCATATGCGAAGTAATCAAACCATTGATTATATTGGGGCACCACTCACTTGTAGGTGCTATTCAAAAACTATAAGTGTGAATGAGTTAATAATTTGGGTGCTTTATTTATTTCTCTCTTCAGGTTTCAACAATTTCACCATGCATACAAAATTCGACAGTGAAGTCATAGCAAGCAGCCCAAGCTACAACACCGAAATCTATAAGTGGAGACATAACATCCAAATCGACGCTAATTAAGGAAGAGATAAATACCACTAAGATATAGATGATATAACAAAGATTAATTGCATATTACAAGGGAGTCGAATCACTTTCGTTTTTGACATTTTCATTAAAGCAGTGAAAGAATATATTATTCAAAATAAAACATTTGTGTAAAAAACTCTAAATTGTCATTGCCTTAATCTTGGAAAGGCTAGTATAGGAATTCATATCTGAGAAGAAGAATTGCATGGAAAATGATATATTGTATTGATTAATTTCTGAATTATAAAGGAAAGATCTATTTATCCTAATGTAAGCAAGTTGCTTGAGAAACAAGCAACAAGTTAACTAACAACAAACTAACACACTAATCATATTTAACACATGTGTAAAATACTTTGCTGCTAAAATCAAAACTAAAATAACGATTCTGCCCATAACAAAATAATCAAGCATGAGTCATGGACATAAGCCAAGAGTTGCCTCCTAATGCACTATGAAACAAAGCTGATACACTAATGCTGCTACTGATGCATCAGGGGTCTTATGCTCCTTACACCAAGTTTCCTATAAGCTGCTCCAATGCTCCTCTGCACCAAGATTCCTATAAGCTGCTCCACTAAAGGTCACGAGCAACTTGCAAAAGGTTACAGGTGCATCATGTCCAACACCAGGGCATATTATATATATATATATATATATATATATATATATATATCCCCTCAAGCTGCATAGTATAGATTAAACACTCCAAGCTTGCCTAACAAATGGGAAAAAGGCTTAGGTTCCAAAGGTTTTATTAAAAGATCAAGAACTTGTTCTTCATTGGAAATATGTAATAAGTAAAAAAATTTATTTTGTAGCCTTTCTCTAGCAATGTGATAATCAATTTTAATATGTTTTGTGCGTTCGTGAAACACATCATTGGCTTCAATGTATCTATCAGAGGCACTGTCACAATATAAAAGAGCTGGTTGTTTAAAGGATACATGAAAGTCTTCAAGCAAATATGTGAGTCATTGTATTTCACATAAGGCAATTGCAAGAGCACGATATTCAGCCTCAAAGGAATATCTAGAAACTATGTTTTGTTTTATACACTTCCATGAAATTAAAGAGTCTCCTAAGTACATACAATAGGCTGATATACAATGTCTAGTATCAGGGAAAGATGCCCAATCAGAATTAGAAAAACCCTTTACATGTAAAACAAAACGGGTAGGATAAAATAATCCTTGGCCAAAGGTGCCCTTTATGTACCTAAGTACACGGGTCATGGCCTTATGATGGTTGATAGTAGGGGAAGCCATAAACTGGCTGAATCGTTGTATGGCAAAGCTAAGATCAGGATGTGTATTTGTGAGATAAAGCAATCTTCCAACAAATTGTATATACAAGACAAGATCATGGTATGGATCACTATCCTGTTGATGCATGGAGGTACCTTTGACCATTTGAGTGCATACAAGTTTAGAGGCGAGGAAGTCTATGTCCTTGAGTAAATCAAGGGCATATTTTCTTTGACATAGAGAAATCCCAAGTTTAGATCTTGCAACCACAAGGCCAAGAAAATATTTCAAAGATCCTAAGTCTTTGATTTTGAATTCTCTGTCAGGGTGAGTTTTGACAGATTGGATTTCATTTAGATCATCACCATCTAGGATAAGATCATCCATATAGATTAAGAGGGCAGTGAAAACCATTGCCTACTGACTTGTTTTAACCCATAGAGGGACTTATTTAACTTGCAGACTTGATTTGGTTTGGAGCATAAAACTCCTTTGGGTAAAGTAATATAGACTTCTTCATCAAGATCCCCATGTAAGAAGGCATTGTTCACATGTAGTTGGTATAAGGTCCATCCTTGTGTAGCAACCAATGCTAAGACTAATCTAACAGTAGTTAGCTTAATGACAAGGGGAAAGGTTTCCTTGTAGTCTAGATCTTCATTTTGGTTGTAACCCTTTGCAACTAGGTGAGCCTTGTGTCTTTCTATACTGCCATCAGAGTGAAACTTGAGTTTATAAACCCATTTGGACTCAATAGCTGTTTTATTTGGTGGAAGGGTGACAATGGTCCAAGTATTATTTTGATGTAAAGTAACCAATTCATTGTTCATGGCTTGAATCCACTTAGGGTGCTTAATCGCTTGACTGTAAGTTTTTGGTTCAATTTGGATAGTGATAGAAAGGGTATGATGCAAGTGTGTGGATCAGAGTGAGGTATAGGAAAGAACAATATTAAGGAGATGTTTAATTTTGTAACTGGTGTTTGTAGGTGTAAGGGTAAGGAGACTATAATGAGAGTCTTGTAAGTAGTTGGGTGGATTTGAGGCTCTATGTGATCTTCTTAATTAGATGGGTGGTGAAGGGGTAGGTTGAGGAGATGTGGGGCAGGTGATGTGAGTGTAGGTGTGATGATATTGGCATTTTCATTGATGGAAGGGTTACAATGGATGGGTTCCATGGTGAGTAAAGGTAGGCTGGTGTCATTGCTGAAACCATGAGCAGATGTGAGGTCAGAGTGGATGTTGTGATAAGGGAAACAATGCTCATGAAAATGAAATTTCGTGAAAGAAATATGTGTCTAGAAGTTAAGTCATACATGAGGTATCCCTTTGTTCCTGTCCTATACCCAAGGAAAATATATCTTCTTGCCTTTGGATCCAATTTTGCTCTATGATTAAAAAGGGTAGAGGCATATGCAAGACATCCAAACGCTTTGAGATAGGTAAGATCTAGTTGCCTTTTAAGTAGGGTTTCATAGGGAGATTTATAGTGATGCACGAGTGTAGGTAATCTGTTAATTAAGTGAACAGAGCGCTTGACATCATAACCCCAAATTGACTTAGGTAGGTTAGCGTGGAATATAAGGGACCTAGTTGTGTTTAAGATATGCCTGTGTTTTCTTTCTATCACTGAATTTTGTTGTGATGTTTCCACACAAGATCTTTGGTGGATAACACCAAAATAGTCATAGAAGGAAGGCATAATGAATCCATGTCCATTGTTAGTCCTAATAATCTTAATTCTTTAACTGTATTAAGTGTTGATCAGCTAGAAAACTTTTTGAACAAGCCTTTTTGTCTCAAATTTTGTGATCATAAGATAGATCCAGGGATGTCTTGTGAAATCATCCACAATAGTTAGGAAATACCTTTGGCGATGTATGGTTTGTTGGCCAAGAGGTCCCCAAATGTCCATATGTATAAGGTCAAATGGGTGAGAAATGTGATAGGTGCTTTTAGGAAAAGGCAGCCTAGGTTGCTTAGCAGTGTGACAAACATCACAAAGTCTACTCTTATCAAATTTCACAAAAGATAAATTATTGTTTATACATTGCAAAACATAATGAGAGGGATGATCCAATCTAAAATGCCAAATGTCAAAATCAAGAACATGTTTGTCTAAAGAACTAATAACATTTGGTGGTTCATTAGTAAGTGTATGATCTCTGTTCAAGATGTACAGATTGTTATAAGCTTCAGCAAGTCCATTCATCTTCAAGGAAATCATATCCCAAATGAAACAAAAGCTCTTATCAAAGACAAGCTTCCACTTTAGAGAGCTAACTAGCTTATGAATGAAGGTCAAATTGTACTTAAAGCTATGAATGTAAAGAACATCATTAGAGACCACTAAGCTAAAGTCGGTAACAATTTAATCATCCTAATAAGATATACAACCATACAATACAAGTATTTATAAAAAAAATGTATACACTGACAGTATAAGTTTGTTACACTGTCACTACATCATTTATTTTTTCGTATTTAATCATCATTAACTCTTGAATATAAATAATATAAATAAATGTTACATGATTTATTAATTATATATAAATTTTTGCACTAATGCATACATATTATATTCATTCTTGTATACTTTAAAAAAAAGTAAAAGTTTGGGCTCCTATGTCACAAAAAGATATTCCCTTACTTGAACCTATGTCTTTTTAAACCAAATGTCGGAATTTCAATTAGGTAATAAGGCTGAAGTTGAATTTGAATTTGAGTTTCCATTTGTTTCTTTTGTTTTTGCTTGAAATGTTAAATATATATTGATATTTTCCTTTCAAATGTTACTCTTAAACGGGAGCACATCTGTTGTCCCACACTTTATGTCACTTCATGTGTCATGCACTTGTTATTGGTCAGAAAAATACTTAATAATTAAATTTTAACTTAAATATATTTTTTCTGATCAATCACAACTCATGGCACATGAAGTGGTACAAAGTATGGGACAGCAAATGTGTACCCGTGTTCAAGTCACATACCGAGAAATATTTGGACTATTCTATTAGGATTAATATGTATACACAATCAGTCAATCATCCACCATTCATATGTTAACCATATTAACTCTAAAAAGAAGTATTACAAATTAATCGTAGATGATGTACTAACACTATAAAACCTTTACACTAACGGTGCATGCATTTTAAACTCATTTTATTAACACCCAACACAATATTAATCCTACCGATATTGTATAATTTTGACACCAAATCTTCCAAAACTACTCAGACCCTTCATCTTCAACCGTACCTGCCATCTCCATTCCATTCCAACCCAACCTCAATCTCCATCTCCATCATTAAGGAACCAGATCATAAAACCTAAATTTGGTGTGGTTGTAGTTGGTATTGTTGGGCAGAACCACCACATGTTGTTGTGCATCCTTATATAGAGACATTGTTTTTAACATGGTTGGACAGCACCACCTTGTTGTTGTTGGACCCACAACTCACTCTTCACTCACACTTGCAGCAGAAAGAGACAGAGATGATTTAGGGAAGAAGAAATTGAAGATGGGTAAGAATAAAATGAGATAGAAGAACGTGTTGTAATGTGAAAAATGTTTGAATAAATAATGCTTCTTGTTTGTATTGCATATATGTGTAAAAGTTACAAAATGAACTTTGTTATTTATAGTATGATACTCAATTAACTAAAGTAATTGAGTTTTCTAATAACAGAAAGTTCTCAACTATCTATTTTGAATCACATCTAACACCTCCCCTTGATTCAAACTATTACAAGCAAGTTACATTCAAACACCCTCTTAGTTTTCCAAACCTTTCTCCCTTCAATGGCTTAGTCATTATATTAGCCAATTGAATTTCTGTTTTGCAATGTTGTGGTTGAATTACTCCTTTGCTCACTTGATCCCTTATAAAATGGTACTCGGTGTCTATGTATTTGCTTCTTCCATGAGACATTGGATTTTTAGCTGAATATATGGCTGATTTGTTGTCTATCGGCAGTTCAATGCTCCCTTCTACAATTGCCTTTAGTTCACTCAACAGGGAAGACAACCATAGTGTTTGGCAAGCAGCCGAGCAGACTGCAATATACTCAGCCTCACAAGTGGATAGAGCCACCATTGTCTGCTTCTTTGAACTCCATGACACGGGGGATCCAGACAATAAGAACACTTGTCCCACTGTGATCTTTCTATCAATCAAATCACCACACCAATCTAAGTCTGAATATGCTACTAGCTTTGGTTTGATGTCACTATTGTTTTGATCAGTTGGGTACATTATGCCATATCCAATTTTCCCTTTAGATACCTCATGGTCCTTTTAGTTGCTAACAAATGTGATTGTCTTGGATCACTCATAAATCTACTGATTAAGCCCACACTATATACATAGTTGCATCTACTGCAGCTTCATCTTCACACCTTGTAAGCTTAATGTTTGGCTCAGCTAGAGTCTCTACTGAGTTACAATCATTCATGTTGAACCTTTTTAGTATCTCTAGGTGTATTTATTCTGGTGCATTAGAATTCCTCTTGTAGAATATGAGAATTCTAATCCCAAAGAGTAGGATAGGATTCCCAAGTCTATCATGTCAAACTCCTTCTTCAGACTTTGTTTGATTGCTTCAATGCTTGTTGGGCAGCTTCTAGTGATCAAGAGATCATCTACATAAAGAAATATGATCAATGTGTCAGTGGAATTCAGAGCCTCAACATATACTCCATGTTCTACAGAGCATTTATGAAAGCCAATCTTTGTGAGAAATGAGTCAATTCTCTTATTCCAGGCCCTAGGTGCTTGTTTAAATCCTTACAAGGCTTTATTCAACCTTAATACTTTCTGCTTACTTCCTTTGCATATGAAACCAGGGGGTTGCAATATGAACACCTCTTCATCAATTAGCTCATTTAAGAAAGCTGATTTTACATCTAATTGCCATAGCTTCTAACCTTTCAAACTTGCAAGAGCTACAACAAGCCTTACTGTCTCAATTCTGGCCACAGAAGCAATAGCCTCTGAAAATTATATCCCTTCTCTTTGCATGAAGCCTTTGGCCACCAACCTTGCCTTGTGCTTAGCAATTGACCCATCACGCCTAAGTTTCACTTTAAAGACCCACTTTACAACAATAAGTTTCTTTCCTTGGGGAAGTTCTACCATTTCCCAAGTATGATTCTTCTCAATGCTTTTCAGTTCTTCTTTCATTGTTGCACCCCGTACTACACTAGAAGCAGCTTCTTTAATGTTAATTGGTTCAATATCAGCCATCAAGGCTAGATGTTGAATCAGATCTCCCTCTTTAGTAATTGAATCATCAAAGTAAACTTGGTAATCATTGAGTCTAGATGGGAAACTTTTGTTTCTGGTTGGTCTAACATCAATTTGTGGTTCAACGTCTTCTACTTCATTATTGATAGTCCTTTCTTAGTCAACTTCTTCCCAATCAATTTGTAGTCTTGGAGCACTCATAGTTGTTGAATGTGAGTCACTCCAAGAGTTGGTTTCATCAAAATGGACATCGTTGCTGAAAAGAACTTGTTTAGTTCTAGGATTGTATAGCTTTTAGGCACTTGTGGAGTTGTATCCTAGAAGAATCATTTGCTGATTCTTGTCATCAAGTTTCTTTCTCTTCTGGCCAGGGATGTGTCTATAACATATTGAGCCAAAAACTTTGAAATGCTTCACTGAGGGTTTGATTCTACACCAAGCTTCTTCTGGAACCATGGAATCGAGCCTCTTTGTTGGGCATCTGTTGAGTATATGAGCAGCAGTCATGGCTGCTTCACCCTAGAAGCTATGTGGCAATTTCTTCTGTCTAAGCATTCTTCTTACCATGTTCAATATGGTCATGTTTCTCCTCTCTGCAAATCCATTGTATTGAGGAGTATAGGGGGCTGGGACCTCATGTACTATGCCAAACTCTTTGCATAGAGCTTCAAACTCTCCATATGTGAATTCTCCCCCACCATCTGTTCTCAAGACCTTGATGAATTTCCCTGACTACTTTTCAACCAGAGATTTGAAGTTCTTGAAGATAGTGAATACCTCATTCTTTGTCTTGATTAGGTACAACCACATTTTTCTACTTAGATCATCTATAAATGATACAAAATATTTATTGCTTCCTAGTGATTGGACATCAAATGGTCTACACTTCTGAATACACTACATGTAGGTAGAGATGGCAAAACGGGTCGCCCGGCCCGTTTAGCCCGCGCCCGCAAATGTCCACAAAAATTTAAGCGGGCGCGGGCATGCACGCATTGGCTTAACGGACAAAATTCAATGCCCTGCCCGTTTTAAAACGGGCTTGCGGGCAGCCCGCGGGCATTGTTGTATAATTAAAAAAAGTAAAAAATTCATATAATAAATGAAATTAAATTAAATAAAGTAGTTGAAGATAAAAAATTAACAAATTTTTTTGATATTTAATATGAAGTTTAACAAATTACACTAGATTACAATTTTTTTTAGGGAATAAAAATCACATTACATCATAACTTATTTAAAATTTTCTTATTTTTTTCTTAAACTTATTTATGGGCCGCCCACATGCCCAACGGAAATGCCCGCAAACTTAGCGGGCAAAACGGGTCGGGCAAAACGGGAAAATGGACAAAAAATGTATGCCCCGCTCGCAAAGAAATGCGGGCTATGCGGGCAATGCCCGTTTTGCCATGTATACATGTAGGACATCAGTGGCCTTGGACATGGTGTAGTTGTTGAAGGGTGTTCTTGTTTGTTTACTAATTATGCAGTTGACACACATCTTCTTTGGAATCACAATTGAGGGAAGTCCAGAGATCATATTATTTGATCTCAGTAGAATTAGATCTTTAAAATTCAGGTGGCCTAGCCTTGAGTGCCATAACCAGGACTTATCATCTAGAGTAGTAGCTAGTGCATATTCAGATTCCATAGTGTTTAGGCTTACTTGATAAGTTTTGTTCTGTGCCAAAGGAACCTTTAAGATCTTCTTATTAGCAACATCAAATTTCTCCATAGCACCGAAGACTATGTTGATTGAGAATCCTTTCTCAAGAAGTTGTCCAATATGATTAAGTTGTTTTTCATTCCAGGGACATACATCACTTCTGTTATTAGTGCACTTCCTCCATCCCTTCTTCTTATTGCTATGTTGCTTGTACCTTCAGCCAATGTTGATCTATTATCTACAAATCTCACCTTGCTTTTCCTTCTTTCATCAAAATCAATTAGCCAGCTCTTATGACCAGTTATATGGTTGGAGCAACCTGAATCAATGTACCAAATCTCATCATCATTCCCTTCTTGGTTGGTTGTCATCATCAACATGATTGGTTGTTCCTCAAGATTTGCTTGATCATCTTCCTTAGCCATGTGCACCTGATAACCACTACTTGATTGGTCTCCTTTAAGATCATTGTGAATGGTAGTTGCTACACATTCATTAGAGTAGTGACCAATTCGATTGCATTTGAAACACTTGACTATTTTTTTGTCAAGTTTCTTTTTGCCTCCTCTCCAATTATTATTGTAACTTCTTATGTTGGAGTTCTCCAGATGATCTTGATCAGTTCTTGATCATCCTTGGGCTTGTGAGTGCTTCCCATGACAAGGTCTAGCTTCTCTTCCTCCTCTTCCTCTTGCAAAGTAACCATTTCTCCTTGAAACTTTTGTGAACAGAACCTGATTATCACCTGATTTCTCTAAGACCCTCTCATTTAGCCTCTGCTCATGTGCTTCTAAGGATCCTTGCAACTCCTCAACTTTCAATTCTTCTAGCTTCTTGGATTCTTCAATAACAACTACAATATGATCAAACTTAGGACTAAGAGTCCTTAGAATTTTTTCCACAATGGTTTGATATGTGATCATTTTCCCACAAGCCTTCATAGCATTTGTATGTATGATGATTCTATTGAAGAATTTGACTACTTTCTCATTTTTTTTTCTATCTGCATGAGTTCATATTGGCGCCTCATAGTCTGTAGCCTTACTTTTTTAAGTTGTTCAGCCCCTTCTCAAAGTGAACTTCATCAACATATTGATGAAGGATGAACATCACTTTGCAGTCTTTCTTTTTGTTTTCTTTGTGAAGCACCATTTGTGCCTCGATGGGATTTGCAGGAAGTTGTTCATATCCTTCTTCCACGATTTCACTAACCTCTTGATACCCCAATATTTCCTTCATCTGCACACGCCATCGATTCCAGTTTTTTCCATTGAGGACTGTAAGATTTGTTGAGAAGTTTGCACTAGATGGTCCCATGATTTAGTTCCCCTTTTGGCTCTTGATATTAGTTTGTTGGACCCACAACTCACTCTTCACTCACACTTGCAGAAGACAAAGATGATTTAGGGAAGAAGAGATTGAAGATGAGTAAGAATAGAATGAGATAGAAGAATGTGTTGCAATGTGAAAAATGTGTGAATGAATAATGCTTCTTGTTTGTATTGCATATATGTGTAAAAATTATAAAATGAACTTTGCTATTTATAGTATGATATTCAACTAACTAAATTAACTGAGTTTTCTAATAATAGAAAGTTCTTAACTATCTATTTTGAATCACAATTAATAGTTGTCACCATTTGTGGCACCATCGTACCCGTCGGAGATATTGTCATATTATATTTCGATCTTTATTCTATTAGTATACTTGACAAATTAAATAACTTTGAATTGTGGGATATGATATTCCACTAAGACATAATCTTTAGATTGTTGAATAGTCTATCCCACAAGACAAAGTTTTTTGAATTATAGGATGAATCATGTAAATCCAACCTAAGTTAAGTTCTGTTTATGCGTGGCTTGGGATATAGTTGGCTGTATATGTATACTTCTATATAAATGGCTTGATTTTATGGCATTGGATTAGCATATCCGTTTAATTGTTTCACAATTCAGTTATTTTTAAAGAATGTAAATTTAATCTAGGTTAGGTCATGTCATTGGCTCACTAAGATTTTTAGTTTTGCCATTGATTTTTTAAGGCTGAGTCTTTGAGACTGCATTAATTTATATATTTGGGTGGGCTCTTTAATTTGTAAATGAGTTCGACTACCTTGATACTTTGTTAATTCATTTGTTTGTGAAACGCCTCGATTTTCGATAACGCGACCTCTTTGAGTTGTAATTACATTTTATGATAAAAAATGTAGAAACTTTTTTTTAAGGGTTTTTGGATTGTGATATCCAGGTTCGCGAGTCGATTACGGATCGAGGAAGGTATTAGCATCTTCTCCGTCCATTATTAAATGGTACCCTTGCCAATTGTATGATTTAAATACCCGTAGTTTATTTAAAATTAAATTGTATAAAATAAAATATTTATTTTTTATATTTTTATGTCTGACAAAGTTAAATTTTGCTCCTATATATCCCTAAACGTTTTAGGAAATCAAGACTATATAGTTCTAAATTTTAAAATGGTTTAATAGTAGAATAATTAACTGCTTAAAAAGGGTGAAGCAGCAGAAACTATTGTTTGCACTGCATCCCATTTTAAAAAGGTTTGAAAATAATTATAATATATTTTTTTGGTTTTTTATTATTAATTATGAATTAATTGAATGAAAAGATACGTTGTAATGCGACCGTTCAATGATGATATGAGGATAAGAAGTGTTAACACGATCTGCCTCTATCATTTTATTAATCCCAAAAAGAATTATATTTTTGTTATAAATCATATTATATGAAATTATTTCGAATCATACAACTTTTATTAAAGATAATTTTAAATTGGAAAATAATCTGAATTTTTGTTAATGGCAATTTTTATCTAATTACAACTAGAAGGGAAAAAATTAATTAGTTGCTAAAACCAACCCATAAAAACTAATATTTGATTAATAACTATATTAAATGGATTTTTACAACTTTTTGTTATTATTATAATTATCCATAAACATAACCTTTTTTTTTTTACATTTCTATAATTGGACTTCTGGAAGATAAAAAAATGACATTTTTATTTATTAAGAGATTATGGTTTAATGATACAAATTAACATAAACAAATAAAAAATAAATAACTTGATTGGGGCTGGGATTTGTGTGGCCAAGAGTAATAAGGTGGATGACGTGTCACCCAGATGGTGGCTGGAAGTGAAGGCACACCACAGCTGGAATGGACGCGCACGCATTGGAACACAGCTGGGAGAGACGCAGATCCGATAGAGGCACGTCCACGAAAGGATCCTACACCTAGCCATGAGTCACTGGGTGAGTGGACTGGAAGGCAGGCTCACAGTGGTGTTAATAGGCGCTGTTGCACGTGATTTCTCAGTGGTGGTGGGATCCGAATCCGGTGCAGGAAAGTACACGTACGCGGAGATGCAACCGTCTGCGTGTCAAGCAATGATTGATTGCGGTGGTTGGCAACAAGAAGGACGCGTGAAGACCAATCCAACTGCGATGGCGACGATTGCACACGGCTTTCCCTACTTTCGTGCACACTGGACCGGGCAGTGTAATTTTCTTCTTCTCTTGGCAAAAAAAAAAAAACTTTTATCTATTTCTAGGAAGTGTTTTTCTTAGAGAAACAAAAGAATAACCTCTGACGCTAATCCTATTTATAAATTTTTTTACCTAACCTAATCTCTACCAAGACTAAATAATTTTTTTTGGTAAACAACTCACCCTAGGCACCCTCCAAATTAGATTTGACTTAGTGTTTTATTTTTTATTATCTTTCATTAAAATACATTTTAAATTTAGTTTATCTAACTAATTTTTTATATATTCGAATTAAATCATAAAAAATAATAAAAATATCTTTGAATAAGTTTTAATTATTTAAAATTATATTTTCCAAAAAAATAAAATAAAAAACTATTTTATTGTTTATTGGGAATTTAAACGAGATATTTAGAATATCTCATGTATTTTATTTACCGATTTTAAAACTTTGAATTTAATTATAAAAATTAATAAAAAATATTTTTAATTATCTTTTATTTATTTTTATAATATAAATTCGAAAAAATAAAAATAAAAATAATAAAAATATTTGTATCCCCTTTTTAGAAATTGAGTATAAGTTTTTTAGGGGCACATTTTAATTTATTTTTTTTGTCTTATTTTTATTTATTGTTCAGCTGAAAATGACATAGGTTTAAAGAAACCTCTTTTATGTCTAATTAATTTAAATTTGTATTTATTTATCATTTGTTTTTTTTAAATTGAAGTAGGACTCTTGAAATATCTCATTCTAATTATTAAAATCCAAAATAAGCCCTAAAAATAAAAATTAAATTTATTTAGGAAATAATTATTTTAAAAAAATATGTTGGACTTTTTATGTCTCGGATAAAAATGAGTATTCACAGTTTTGACTATAAAAAAATTATGACTAATTCATAGATCATTACCAATTTTAAAGTAGGAAAGGGAACATCTCCACATAGTTGCCCATAATTCCAGTTTGAAAATAAACAAAGAATACCTGGTGTCATTCAGCCATGAAAAAAAAAATTCTAACTATAAATTTAGCCTCGATTTAGGAAGAATGATGATCCAAAAGAAAGCTAAAGAAAAATTACTCGAGAAAAAGATTTATGAATTTATGGTTTTATATTATCTATTATCTTCTACTTATAATCCATTCCCTTTGATGCTATTATTATTGTATTTTCTGTTGAATAACAGTAATTATTCCTAACTGTAGAAGCCATATGCAGACAAATGAAATATACTATGAATAACACTAACAATTTTAACATGCAAAAAAGTTTCTCAACTTGAAAAATAAAAAAATTACTAGACTTAGTCGAGAAAATATATTAACTATTCAAAAAAATATATTTACTTGTAATATTTATCTAGTAACTCACACGAATAACAATACTATATATAGTATCTCACTATCATAACCAATTTTTTAGCTTCTTACAAGATAACAATATATCCCTAGTATGTAAGTAGGATAACAACGTATATATCTACTAACTTACGGATAACAGTATCTTACAAGATAACAATATTTTTATAGTATATTAGTAAGATACGATTCTAACTTCCACTCTAAGTTTATTTTGAGCTTATATCTCTTATCGTGAGTAGTTCAGAAATGAATCCGGAGAAATCTATTTTAGACTTATATTTCTTCCGAATGAAGGAAAGAAACCCAAAAAATCTCTCGTTTGACTTAATTGTGAGGCATATGTTATGACACAAATACCACGATACATCAATCTATTTATATGTGTAGGACAAGTGGCACAAATGTTCTACTTTCTGCCTTCCATTCCAAGTAACTAACCTTCCGCCCTCACTTATCTTCCATTCCACTCCTAAGTGTCTTTTGGGCTTATTTTTCTTCCCTAATTAATTAAGAATGAATCCCAAAAATTTATTCTAGGCTTATATATTTCCAATCGATTAAAAAAAGAAACTCAAAAAATCCCCTATTCCAAAGACACCTAAAAACTTCTCCTCACTAATTGTCATTTCTTTGACTTTCTTTTGCTAAAAAGAAACTTCTCTAGATTTTTTTTTTTTAAATTACATGATATTTGTGTTTATTCCTCGAGTATATTACACCATATTACACAAAATAATAAAATATTTACTTAAATTTCACTTGTTGAAATGGTATGTTGCTTTCTCATCTAAAATTCAAAATAGAAGGAATTAGGATCCTCTTCAGTAATAATGGGGAAACAAGTATATCCAAAACAAGAGATAAATAATTTGATTTGATATTTTTATCTTTAAGATATAATGAGATGACCTTTTTACTTATATATACAAGAGGATCACATCTTCTTTCTCACAATGAGTGTCACTCCAAATATCATAAGGTATGATTGATTAGAAAAATACTTTAAAATTAAATTTTACACTATTTAGTTTAAGAAGAAAAAATGAGTGGAATAAAAGTTGAAAAGGAAAAGTTAATAAAACAATGATTCTTTAATTATATGATATGGAAGAAGAGAAAATGAAAAAATAAATTGAGAAAAATGTTAAAAACAAAAAAAAATAAGTCTTATTAATTTCAAGCTAAGGCAAATATAGCTATTCCATCCATAATCACTCTATACACTAAAAGAAGAAAAACATTATTGGCCTCATTACCCCTTTTTCGTTCCTTCCTTTGTTTTCCTTCTAACCAAATGATAGAAAAAAATATTTTCCTCTACTTTTTTCTCGTCATCTTTTCTTCTTTTCTAATTTCACTACAATCAAACATAGCCTTACAATGTGTTTGGTTTAGAAATGAAATATGAAGGAAAAAAGGTTGAAGAAAGAAAAATTGAGAGAAGAAAATTGGTACAAAATGTGGTGATTTTTTAGTTGTTGGATATGATAGAAAATTGAAGAGAAAATAATATAATTATTATTAATAATGAATTTTTTTGTACTACTAAGAGTATCTCATTAGCTATTAGTAATGAACTAATATCTTTCGTAGTGTGTGATTGTCTCTTCCAATAAGTGTTTATCCCAAGAATCAAACCCTTCAATTTTTTGCCTTTCTGTGGATCAAAGATGACTTTACACCGCTAAATTAACATCTTGTTATTTTATAATAATGACGCCATGCATGTGTTATTTTGTTTTCTTTGAAATTTTAAGAAATTATTGATATTTATAAGTGTGACTAACACGAAATTTTTTAAATATATAAGGAGTTAGCAACGAGAAAATCTATCACTATTTTTATCGGACAAGAATTTATTGTCTTAAAGTATGTTTTAAATCATGTCCTAAACAAAAACAAAAAACATGTAATGTCAATTAAAAAATTAAATATTCATTTTTTTTTATTTTTCCTCCATCACTATTGGTTTGGAACATGGTTTGACACATACTTTGGGATAGTCGATCCTAGTTCAATTTTCTCTACTTGTTTTCCTCCTAATATTGGAGATAAAACATAATGGCATGGCCCCACTATTTTTTTCTTCATTTCCTTCCTTCTTTTCAATGCAACCAAAAGAGGGGAAAGATTTTTCCTTCCTTTTATTTCCTTTCAATTTCTTTCATTCCTTTTTCACCAGAACTAAATATACCCTTAGGAACATGTACTTAACACTCAATGCAATTTCGGGACACTACATTTGCTTCAGAGCAACTGCTTCTATTCTTATAAAACCAAAGGCAAGGATCATGGAAGAGGTGACAATGTGGAGAAAGCACTTCAAAGAGGAAGATGAAGAAATAAAATTCTCATGCAGTGAGAGGCACCTAACACTATTGGGCACTCCTAGTTGTATCTATGACCATTTTAATAAAGGGACACTTATGTTTTCTCAAGCTTTATGTCACTCCAAGTGTCATCATGTTTAATTAATTAGTTGAAAAAAATATGTTTAAGTTAAAAGTTTAATTATTAACTATTTTTCTGAGTAATCACAGGTGATGACATATAGAGTGATACAAACTATGGGATAGAAGATGTACTCACTTTAATAAGTTAGTAGAGTTATTAAGTAAAAAAATTGAATGGAGCTTGTAACTTTTAAAAAAATGAGCTTGTAGTGCTTTAAAAATACTTTTTTGAAAGCTACTTTAAGTAGCATTTAGAAAGTAAAAGTTGAAAGTGCAAAGTTTCAAGAATAGCACTAGAAATGTTTTGTCTATGTTTTGATGAAGATAATGTTTTACTAAAGCTTGAAGATGACTCAACAATCAAGATGTCTATAGCTCATTGGTCATATCTAGACTAGGATATATAAATAAAGTCATTATTCTAAGTAGTCTGGGATGTGTACCGTAGTAAGTGAGTATAGGTGAGGTGAACATAGGTGCAAGTGTCTCAAGCCATTATACTTGTCATATCACATCCATGAGACATATCATCTAGTTAATTATATGTTCATGCATTAATCATACATGTTATATGTGCATGTTAGGCATAATATAATTGTTAAAACATGTATAGGAGTTAAGCATAACATATGAGAAGTTTACCTTTTGAACCACGTGTTTTAATATTATGGTTAATTGATTAATGTGGTGACTTAATCGATTAACTCAATTATTTTTCCTGTTATATCATTGTTTCTATTACAAATGGTTTATGTTTTAATTCTGTTGCACTGGTTAATCGATTAACGGGTTACCTCAATCGATTAACAGGACTATTTTGTGTTATAACTGATTTCTGTTTTAACTGCTTAACTGATTGCAACGAATTCAACTATCAAAACTGCCTAGTATAAGTTGAGGCAACTTCCAGAAAATTGTAGCATTGCATTCCATTGTGTAGGATTGATTTAGAGAGCAATTTCGTTTTTGCATTCTGTTTTTGCGAGAGTTGCATGTGTGAGGAAGAGACTTTACCATGCCTTATTGAGTCTTTGATTTGCATACTATTTTTCATATGTTTATTCTCATCCTTATCTTGCTCACATGTTCATGCATTATTTGTAAAGATTCTTAGAGATATATATTGATTACTGTTTTTTATTAACTCACATGTATTTGATGGCTTGAGTGAATTGTGAGTGAGTTAGTCTTAAGGTCTTTTATTATAATATTTCAAGCATTATTGTGCTTATAATACTGTGTTGTTGTAATCTATTTTTGTGTGTTTTGGATTGATCTCTTGGTGTTGTACCACCATAGAGATTGAGATCCTTCACCAAGACTAGCAGGTCTTGATTTGAGAACAAGAATCTAGGTTGGGGTTGTTTCGCGAGAAAGGTTTTCTCAGGCGATAGGTAGAGTCAAACCAAGGGTTAGGTGTTCTAGATTTCAAGAAAGAAGCATCCTATGTTTTGTAAATTGAATTGGTGTGTGTGATCATACGTATATTCAATATT
>NW_017720615.1:0-521 GCF_001865875.1 Lupinus angustifolius | reverse complement strand
TACCAAAGACAACTCGATAAGGAGACATCCCTATGGGTGCCTTGTAAGCAGTCCTATGTGCCCAAAAAGCATCCTCAAGTCTGTTGCTCCAATCTTTTCTGTTAGGTTGCACCATCTTCTCCAAAATCATCTTTATCTCTCTGTTTAAAATCTCAGCTTGCCCATTACATTGGGGGTGATAAGGTGTGAAACTCTATGAACAACCCCATATTTCTTGAGCATAGCTTGCATGGACCTCTTGCAAAAGTGGGTGCCTTGGTCACAAACAATGGCTCTAGGTATACCAAACCTGCAAAAAATATGAGACCTAACAAAATCCATAACAACCCGAGCATCATTAGTCCTGGTGGCCTTAGCTTCCACCCATTTAGAAACATAATCAACAGAAAGTAGAATATAGTAAAAGCCAAAAGAAACAGGAATTGGACCCATGAAACCAATACCATGAAATCAATACCTCAGACATCAAATACCTCGCAAAACAACATAGGTAGTTGAGGCATCTCTTGTCTCCAAGAAAG
>NW_017720614.1:0-1457 GCF_001865875.1 Lupinus angustifolius | reverse complement strand
CAAAACTGAAGGACTGACTCAATCTCATGATCTGGAATGCATCTTCTAGTAACCTGGTCAGTACACAATCTCCACAAATAGGGATCATCCCAAACATAATATTTAGAATCACTCTTAAGTTTATTATTTTGAGCTCTAGATGCAAGTGGAGGAAAAACAAATGGAACCAAATAATTTACAATATTGGCAAACTAAGGGGTGGGGAAAGAAACAGAAATTTTCAAAAGTTGTTCATCAGGAAAATCATCTCTGATAGGCATCATATCAACAACTCCTTCAATCCTGCTCAAGTGGTCAGCCACAAAATTTTGTGCTCCACTTCTGTCACGGATCTCCAAATCAAACTCTTGGAGCAAGAGCATCCATCTAATCAACCTTGGTTTAGAATCAGCTTTCTACAATAGGAACTTCAAAGCTGCATGGTAAGTGAAAACAATAATTCTAGAACCAAGCAAATAAGACCTAAACTTATTCAGAGCAAATACAATAGTTAAAAGCTCTTTTTCAGTTGTGGTGAAATTTGCTTGTGTAGCATCTAAAGTCCTAGAAGCATAATAAATTACCCTAGGCAGTTTGTCCACTTTTTGAGCGAGGACAGCTCCTAATGCATAATTAGAAGCATCACACATCAGCTCAAAAGGGACTGTCCAATCGGGTGCCTGGATAATAGGGGTGGTGGTCAAGGCTATCTTGAGGCAATCAAATGCCTCTTTACAGCTCTCATCAAAATCAAAGACCACCTCCTTTTGCAACAAGTTGGATAGTGGACGAGCCTTCTTGCTAAAATCTTTAATGAACCTGCGATAGAAACCTGCATGACCAAGAAAAGAACGAATTCTCGCACAGAAGAGGGGTAAGGCAATTGTGAAATAACGTCTATCTTGGCAAGGTCTACCCCGATTCCCCTATTTGAGATCACATGCCCCAAAACCATGCCTTGCTCTACCATGAAATGACATTTTTCGTAATTTAGACCAAGGTTAGTTTCGATGCATTTATGAAGAACTCTATCCAGACTATCCAAACATGCATCAAATGAAGATCCATAAACTGTAAAATCATCCATAAACACCTCTATGCAATTCTCTAAAAAGTCACTGAAAATGCTCACCATACACCGCTGGAATGTACCAGGGGCGTTGCATAGGCCAAAAGGCATCCTCCTATAGGCAAAAGTGTCAAAGGGGCAGGTGAATGTGGTCTTCTACTGATCCTCGGGAGCAATATGGATCTGGAAGTACCTAGAAAAACCATCAAGAAAACAGTAATGAGATTTACCTGCTACGCACTCAAGCATCTGATCAATAAATGGTAAAGGAAAATGATATTTTCTTGTTGCTTGGTTGAGCCTCCTATAATCAATGCAAACTCTCCAACTATTCGGCACTCTCGTAGGAATCAACTCATATCTCTCATTTCTCACCACTTTAATTCTTATCTTCTTTGGAACCACCTGA
>NW_017720613.1:0-625 GCF_001865875.1 Lupinus angustifolius | reverse complement strand
CAGAAATATGCAGAAACTTATCAATACAAGAATTACACATTTCAGAATCAGTGCATGTATGACAAGTGTATGAGTCTATTAATGACATAGAATCAAAATCATTAAGGAAATCACAAATATGCTCATTGGTTAACTCATCAAGTAAATCAATATGAAACATAGAATGGTCCTCAGATGGATGCTTCATAGCATCAAAATATTAAATTGGACCACAATATCACCAAACTCCATAGATAATGTTCCAACATGGACATTTATCTTGGTTCGGGATGTTCTGAAAAATGGCCTCCCCAAAATGATAGGAACTGTGTTACGGGAGGATCTCTCTTCCATATCGAGAATATAAAAATCAGCAGGAAAAATAAGTTCACCAACCCGAACCAAGACATCCTCTTTCAAACCAGCAGGGTAAGCAGTACTTATGTTTGCTAATTGAATCACTACCCCAGTGGGTTGCATAGGTCCAAGTGAAAGAGACATGAAAACAGACATAGGCATAACATTAATCGAAGCATCTAGATCTAGCATGGCATTCTCAAATTTGCTATTACCTATTATGCAAGGTACAACAAATGTACCTGGGTCCTTACATTTTTCGCGAATGTGAGGAACAGGTTTACCTATT
>NW_017720612.1:0-1474 GCF_001865875.1 Lupinus angustifolius | reverse complement strand
AGATGGTTGTGCAGCACTTGTGGAAGGTTCACTAGCAAGAATTTGTTCACTAGTGTTCTCAATCTCTTTTAAAACGGTTACTTCATTTTTGATGCAGCTAGATCAACTTCAATTTATTTGCCTGACCTTAGAGTGATGGCACTTACATTCTTCGGGTTGACCACAGTCTGGGACGACAACTTATCAGAATTCCGAGAGTGCAATGTGTTTAATGAAGTAGCCATTTGCCCCATCTAGGTGGTCAAATTCTGAATGGAGGACTCTTGTCTCTGAATGGAAGCTTTGTTCTCTTGTTGGAATTGCATATTCTACAATGTCATTTGCCTCACCAATTCTTCTAATGAAGGTTCACTAGATGCAGGAACATGATTACCATTCACTTGTTGTTGCCTTTGACTCAGGATGGTCACCAGTTTTGGGCTCCAAGAGAGAAGGACAAACATCAGCATAATGGTCAATTACGGTGCAAATGCCACAAACTCGTGCTGCAAGTGGAGGTTTCTGCTGATTCATGGCAATTTGAGTGACCAAGGTAGCAAGGGAGTCAATTTTTTTCTCAAGTTTATCTTGCTTCACCGAATCTGTCCCAACATCATGGACACCTCTGACTACTATAGCATCACTACTTCTTGCACTGAACTGTTGAGAGTTGGAAGACATCTTCTCAATCAAACCTCTAGCCTCAAAAGGGGTCATATCTCCAAGTGCACCACCACTAGCAGCATCAATAATATTCCTCTCCATGTTGTTCAGACCCTCATAAAAATATTGCAGGAGGAGTTGTTCAAAGATCTGATGATGGGGGCAGTTTCCACAAAGTCTCTTGAATCTCTCCCAATATTCATATAAACCTGATGCATGTAGTTGTTTGATGCCAGAAATATCTTTTCTGATTGCAGTGGTCCTAGACGCAGGAAAGAATTTTTCAAGGAAGATTCTCTTCAGGTCATCCCAACTAGTAATAGAACAAGTGCCAAGTAATACAACCAATCTTTTGAAGTACCCTCAAGTGAATGTAGGAATGCCTTCAAACATATGTGATCCTCTTGGACATCACGAGGCTTCATGGTGGAACATACAATGTGGAACTCCTTAAGATGCTTATGAGGACATTCACCTGCAAGTCCATGAAACTTAGGCAACAAATGGATTAGTCCAGTTTTGAGCACATATGGCACATCCTCATTGGGATACTGGATACACAAGCTTTCATATGTGAAATCAGGTGCAGCCAGCTCCCTTAATGTCCTCTCACGTGGGATTGGAGGTGGTTCAGCCATATTTTCAGAGTGAATAGTAGAATGCACAGGAACAGCAGAATGCACAGAAACAGCAGAATCAGTATCACTATCAGGTAGATTAACACTAAGATGAAAAGACTGACTATCTAAATTTAAATGCCTAACTTGTCTAAGCAAACTATGAAATTTTCTATCAATTTCAGGATTTATTGGATGCAAAGAGTTAGGATTTG
>NW_017720611.1:0-509 GCF_001865875.1 Lupinus angustifolius | reverse complement strand
ATTTAATTAAATGCAACAAAATCAAAACAATTGGAAAAATAAACTTGTAAAATAAAAAAGAAATAGTAAACAGACTCTTTTTGGATTTTCAGGTGGGCTTCTACAGACGCAGTGTGTAGAGAAAGAATCGTTGGATTTTTCTACCCAAAATGCATATATAATATGTTCAATTCTGATCAATGATTCCAAAGTTATGCCAAACATAGAAAATCAACAGTAAAACTAGTCACTACGTTTTTGTATCTCACAACCAGCAGCAAGGTGATTGGCTATGATGCATCCAGTATTCAATATGTGATGAAATAAGTGTGGAAACAAAGTTTCATACAAAAATTCCAACCACAACTATATTAACCAACGTACACCCGAATTAACCAACATGCAAATAACTAAACAAGACAACAAACAGCAAAACAGTGAATGCTATAGGCAAATTTTGAAACCCAAACAGAATGGCTATTCTAAGACACACACTAAACAATACTAAGAACCTTTGACAAGAACCGATA
>NW_017720610.1:0-44899 GCF_001865875.1 Lupinus angustifolius | reverse complement strand
TGTGTGTGTTTGGAGTGGGGAATCCGAATTTAACCCCTCCAACACACATAAACCGAATTGGGCCTAAACAATGGGCCCAAAGCTAAATTACAATAAAAACAACTCCTAAATTAAAAATACAATCTTCACTTCAACACATATCCTCGACTTCTATAATGCCCAAAATGTCATTGGTGCCAAATGTGATCTGAAAATGATAATAGATTTAATCAGGCCAAATAATCCCAAATTAACTCATTTTAGGAATATTAGTCCAATAAAGTCTAAAACACTAAACCATGTGAAACAAAGTCAATTAGGCACCAAGAATCATCAATCATACTAAATTAAGGTTATGAATAGTGTGTAATATATTGCTCATCACTCTCCTTAAATCTTCTTTACTTTCCTTGTTGTTTCAATTCGAGTTAATAGCTGATATTTTGCATAATTGTATCCTGTCATATGCTTGTTAATATTGCTTAAAAATATATGTTTTATCTCTGCTCATTTGATTTTAAATAACTGTGCAATTTGCTACTCTGATCATTCTATTTTGTGTGTGTGTTAATTGATTAAGACCAGTTGTTAATCAATTAACTTGGCTGTTTCCAGAACTTGGTTTTGGTACGAGAAGCGATGATTTAAATAAAATACCTCAAAAAATAGATGTTATTTACTTGTTGAAATATTTTAATATCCCTAAGTGCAATATGAAATTTAAGACTACATAGTTCTAGATTAAAAAATAATAAATTAGTTAAATTTTTCTTAATTAAGGGTGGATAATAAGAAGCAAATCATAAATCAACTATTTATTTTCATATTATATTTTTAATGATGTATATGGTTAATAGTTGTATGAAATTATAAACTTATGCAACTTAATTCTATTTTTAGAAAAAATGCCTTAAAAATATTAAATAAAACCAAAAAATAAATAATTATTTATTGAAATATACTACCTCAATAAGTAAATAAATATTGTATGTTATTGAAATATTGTACTCATCCCGAGTTGCAATTCAAAAATTACATAGCTCTAGATTGAAAGGGGATAAGCTGGTTAAAATTTTATTAAATGAGGTTGAAAGATAAGAAGTAAATCATAAAGCTCTTCCCCTAACATAATTTCCCTTTTAAAAGAAAAGCTTACAAATTATTTTATTTAAATAATTGAGAAATCATACTAAGTAATTGTTTTTATCCTTTACCATTGATTTCCTAATGAAATAATTATTAAATAAATGATTTATGCAAATATATATTTAATATTAATGTTAAGTATATATTTCTTAATTTTTTTGGTAAGCGAAAAATGTATTAATATTTCTCTTAATTTTAGAGTAATGTTATATTCTCTTAACAAATCAGTTTAGGAATCTTTGAGCAATGAGAACTAGACATGTGTCGTGTGCCACTTATAGTAACATATGTTATGGGAAAAATTTGTGTAGAGATGTATCTATTTAAAGGCAATCAATAAATTGTGTGTGCAATATCTATGTCTTGACAATGTAAATATTTATAAATAATAAGTACAATATATGTCATTCATTTGGATTACTTTTTTGAAGAGTTGATAATAATTAAAGACTAATAGTAAATGATATAATAACATTTTATCAAACTCATCATTATGAGCACATATATTTTTTCTCATAAAATATTGACAATTCATTAAAAAATTAATCTAATTAAAATGTAATCCTTAATAATTGTTCTAGCAACACCAAATAAAAAATATCTACCAATAAGGTGTTGGTCTAATGGTGTAAGGTTCTATTGATCCACAAGGTCGAATGTTCGATTCTTGGGAACGATACTTGTTGGGAGGATAACTACAAACCCCAAAAAGGAGTAATTCATTATCCAAAAAGGTGAGAAGATACGATTGGTAATACCAAACCAATAAAAATAAAAAATCTACTTTTTAACATAAAAATAAAAACTAATCAATAAATCAACTAATGAGGAGTTGATGTAGAGTTGGAAGGTTGTGCTACATCCTATGATACAAAGCCAACTGGAAGAGGGTTAATTCACATATTTGCTCATTGCTATGAATGAATATCTCAAGTTAAAAAATAATCAACAAATCATTAATATATATATATAGGAAGGACAATTGTGTCTTTTGCTTTATATGAAGAAGAGTAGAAAACTACAGTCTTATAATTAGATTTATCCAAATTAAATAAAACGATGAAAATTTGAAGTAATAAAAGAGGATCTTCTGTTACTTTTTGAAATATAGGTAAAATATTAATACCGCAAGTTATATTTGGAAATTGCAGGAATTGATACTAGAAGAAACCATACAAATAATGCCAACGCTAACAATAGGATTTGATCATTTGACCGAACACACTCAGATCCTACAAATAATTAAATATAACAAAATCTAGTAAGGCATTATTCGAGAATATATTCTTTTACCCAAAAAAATTGAGTGATAAAATCCGAAAAACATTCTTTTACCAAATAGTGGCACTATATAGAACTAGTATGTGGAGCGGGTCCACCCGCATTCGTATTTTTTTAATATATAATATACGAACTTCATATTATATTATTTAAGAAAAACAATTTAAATATAAAAAATGTAATATATGAACACATTAGAGAATGAAAATATAAATAAGAGGGATATAGAAGATTAATGATATATTAATATAAAAATAAAAACAAATGAAGTAATGTTTGAAAGTTTATATTAGTTATTAATGAGAAATATTATAAATGATAAATTTGGAATATAAAAATTATTTCATGGTGGTTATTATTTGTTTTAGTTTTATTCATAGTATAGAAGCATAGATATAGATAGATAGATTATAGAAATTTATATAAACATGAAATTAGAAGTTAAAATGGGGAAATATAAAATACTTTATATATAATTATTTTATATTCATTAATATTAGTATAGATAAACATGAAATTAGAAGTTATAAAAATATATGGAAACATAAAATACTTAATGAGTAGTTATTTTATATTTTCCTGTTATATTAGTAAGTATAGATTTAAATCTGTTGAATATGAGTGTTATTTTAGTAATTTTGATATAGACTAAAGTGTCTTAAAAATTAATTATAATAAATATTAAATACTTTTAACTTGACACATGTGACTTTTTAATATTAACATGACATTGGTTTAATGTTATAAGGTTTTACTAAATTTTTAAAAAGATTAAAATATCAGATATTCAATTTTAAGAATAATACTTATTGTGAAAAGTCATTACACATCTTGAAAAGAATGAATTTATTTCTCATGAATAATGAGTAACCAGTAGTACAATGCTTTTATGGAAATTTATTTTGGGTTTCCACTCGGCTAAGTTCTATGCTCTCTTAACGGAAACAAATTTTGAATCAGTTCACATCTTCAAATACAGCTTCATCAATGTGCGTTTGGCATGCAAAAGTTGATATAATTGTTAATTTTGTATGTTTCTACTTTATAAAAACTAGTGTGTACATGCACTTCGTGCAACAAAATCTAGTAAGGCATTATTCGAGAATATATTCTTTTACCCAAAAAAATTGAGTGATAAAATCCGAAAAACATTCTTTTACCAAATAGTGGCACTATATAGAACTAGTATGTGGAGCGGGTCCACCCGCATTCGTATTTTTTTAATATATAATATACGAACTTCATATTATATTATTTAAGAAAAACAATTTAAATATAAAAAATGTAATATATGAACACATTAGAGAATGAAAATATAAATAAGAGGGATATAGAAGATTAATGATATATTAATATAAAAATAATAACAATCGAAGTAATATGTGGAAGTTTATTAATTATTAATGAGAAATGTTACAAATGACAAATTTGGAATATAAAAATTATGTCACGGTATGGTGGTGGTTATTATTTTGGTTTTATTAATAGTATAGAAGTATAGATATAGATAAATAGATTATAGAAATTTATATAAACTTAAAATTAGAAGTTAAAATAGGGAAACATAAAATATTTGATATATAGTTATTTTATATTTATTAGTATTAGTATATATAAACATGAAATTAGAAGTTATAAAAATATATGGAAACATAAAATACTTAATGAGTAGTTATTTTATATTTTCCTGTTATATTAGTAAGTATAGATTTAAATCTGTTGAATATGAGTGTTATTTTAGTAATTTTGATATAGACTAAAGTGTCTTAAAAATTAATTATAATAAATATTAAATACTTTTAACTTGACACATGTGACTTTTTAATATTAACATGACATTGGTTTAATGTTATAAGGTTTTACTAAATTTTTAAAAAGATTAAAATATCAGATATTCAATTTTAAGAATAATACTTATTGTGAAAAGTCATTACACATCTTGAAAAGAATGAATTTATTTCTCATGAATAATGAGTAACCAGTAGTACAATGCTTTTATGGAAATTTATTTTGGGTTTCCACTCGGCTAAGTTCTATGCTCTCTTAACGGAAACAAATTTTGAATCAGTTCACATCTTCAAATACAGCTTCATCAATGTGCGTTTGGCATGCAAAAGTTGATATAATTGTTAATTTTGTATGTTTCTACTTTATAAAAACTAGTGTGTACATGCACTTCGTGCCTGCCGGTTAATATTACATGGTAATATGTATTTAATTTTTATATATTTCATTTTTTATAATTAAAATATATTTTTTGTATTCGGTGTACTTTATATTATATTTTTGCGTGTTTATGATAAGTTTAGTTTAAGGTGAGAGATGTGGTTAATTAATGTATTGGTAGTGGTTAATTAGGATTATATGGTTTTTTTGTAAAAATTAAATAATGTGAAGGGCAAAATAGGAAGTGAAAATTACACCATGGTGGAAATTACACCATGTTTTGGCTTTATATATAGTATAGATATTAATGTCACATTTTATTTTCATCTTCCTTTGTCAAATTCTGCTTTCGCATAAACTCTGCTTATAATTAAGACTGAGATTCTTTTCCCTCAATGTAATGATTGATTAGGAGTAATTAAGATATTTTTGGGGGTAAAAATTAAGATATTTCAATTAAGAATATATGAAAGTAATTCTTATATATTTTTCATAAATATTTGATACATAGATATGAGGCTTACATGCTTATAATTTATGATACTTTCTGGGAGATGATGTTCCACATTAAGAATGTATGAATAAATCATTCTACTTATAAAATAAACTCTATAGTAATTCATTCATAATATATATTTTGGAAGTATATGAAAATTAAATCTAATTGATTATATATTTATTAATTAATATTCTACTTTTTAAGATAAATCATTTAGAATAATATGTTGTTATTAACATCAAATGAATCAAACTAATTTGTACTATATGAAAAGTTATTGGTGAGTTAAGAACTTATGAAATTAAATTTGGCATAAACCAATCTTTTTTTAGACTTTGTTTAGGAGTGTGATTTTGGAGGAGAATAGAATGTAATTGATGTCTTTAGAAAGTCACATCTTGTCTGAGAGTTGGATGAATGAGATAGAGTAAGGATTTTGATGATTTCTCCGACCTTCTAAAACCAGCTATGTATCTATTTTTATAGTTTCCCTAACTTTGTTTTTTTCTTGAGACAAAATGTAAAAATATCTAAATATTTTTATAAAATTATATAAATATATATTATTGTTTATTTCTAATTGTTAGTTACATTTTTAAATGTAAAATAAAAAATATTCTAACATTATCATTATTTTGCCCTCCCTATCTAAATTTCATAATTTCAAACAAGATGATTGTCTTCCTTTCCCTCTCCATTCCTCGCCATTCCTAGCCCTTTGATTCATTTCTTTTCATTTCCCTCATAACTCCTAAACATAGCCTTAGACTTCGTTTGAAGTGTGATTTCGGAGGGAAAGGAAAGGGAAGGGATGACTTTAGAAAGTCTATCCCTTATTTGAGAGTTGGATGAAGGAGAAAGAAAGATTTTGGAGGATTTCTCAAATCCTCTAAAACCCCATGTGTTTATTCTTATAGTTCCCATAATTTGAGTTTTTCTAGAGACAGTGTGAAAATACCTAAATATTTTTAGTAAAATTATATAATTATATATTATTGTCTATTTCTCATTGCTAATTACAGTTTTAAATAAAAAATAAAAAATAAAAAATATTCTAACATGATCATTAGTTTACCATTTCTAATCTAAATTTCATACTCCCAAATAATAATGAAGATGATTATCTTCCTTTTTTATTCTCCTCCCTATTTCCTAGCTCTTTAATCCCTCATTCCCTTTCTTTCTTAACTCTCAATCTTAATCTTAGGGTGTTCTCTAGGGGAAGATAAAAAATTAGTTAAAATGTAGAAATGAACATAATGAATTTTGTGACAAGTTCATACATGAAAAATATATATTATCAATACAAGTAATATTAGTATGTATAAAGTATTTAGTAATGGTGAGATGACAGAAGTGTGACTATCTGAATTAAAACTTTCGTACAGCTGTAAACTTTCACTTTACCCATAAATATGTTTATATATTAGTTGGATAAAACTAAATCTGTATATATTATAAGAGGGTAAAAACTATCTTTACAAATAAGTCTCACATTTAAACCTTAATATAATATTAAAGTCAGACCCCAACAAACTTCTCTCGTAATGGGCCGGACATAATTTTATAGTGTTGGAAACAAGCGAACAATTAAATAGTAAAAAAGTAGAGATAAGAGAATAATACAATGAATTTGATAATAATGTTCAATCAATTGTACATACGTCCTCGAGTATGTTGAGAGACTACTAGAGATGCCAAAGTTGAAGTGGAATAGTAATTCCTGTACTAAGTACCTTACTCCAAACTCCAAATGGATGAATCCGCCGGGGAAGAAAGTAGGCATGCATTATTTGTATGGATGAATGGATCAGATCAAAAAAATAAAAAGCTCCATTGATACAGATGAATCTCATAAATGCTATAAATATTTTATTTTCATGCCTTAGCTAGTGCCGTGTATCTACCTCTCATCCGTGCTTCTCACTTCTCTCACAATCTCATTTCATTAGAATTGGCAGGTTACAAAACCAAATTGCTTTTGGTATGGCTAGAATGATCATATGTAGGAATAGAAACCAATATTTAAAAAACAAAGAAAATGAATTTTTCCTATTGGAATGAAATTTGGAATTACAAAGGGATATTACTAAATGGAGTTCCAAATTTTTGGGCATCTCAATAGTGGAGTAGTGACTGAATAGATCACAAATGATAAAATTGGTCTCATACAACGTCAAAGTTTAGAATGATAAAAATAAACAAACTCGAATATGAGTTAGTCCAAATAATTTATTATATAATAAAAAATTGTTATAAATGAATAAATGATACGATCATAAACTCCAATTATATCTAATAGGATAAAAATAAACTACGTATAAACTCAAATAAAATGAAATTAACTAAATCCTAAATAAAAAAATACTCTATTAATCCAAATATATCTAACACTTATTGAATATTATCATAGTTATAACTACAACTACTATATCTGTTCAATGGATGAATTAGATTTCATATCATTATAACATGATAATTATAATGGACATGCAATTAAATTTAAAAGTATGTCAAAACCACTTGAATTGTATCATATCATTTATAATCAATTTACGAATGAAAAAATTTGATATTTTTCAAAAGAATAATTTAAACCTTGAATCTAACATTTAATTAGTTATTCATAACATGGTTAAGCATTGAATCATTAATATGTTAAACAATAATATTTATATTTATAAATTTACTAGATCTATTATAAAAGAGGAGAAATCTATTTACACTCAAATTAAGTTACAATAGTTGCACTCAATCTCATTCATTCATTTTTTAATCCAACATAACAAAGGGGTGAGTGAAAAAGGTGATGAGAGAGAAAAAAAATCTTAAATGATTTTTAAGTTTTATTCATTTAGTCCGTTGAATTTAAAAAATAAATAAATGAGATTGAATGTAACTATGTTACTTAATTTGAAGTAAAAGAATTCCCCCTCATTATAAAATATACAAGATAGTCAATATATGGTTAAATTAGTGAACGATATATTGGTTATCACTATTCTAATAAGATATTAATATAAATGTAATATTTATGTTCTCTCCGTGTAAAGATTTATATTGTTAGTATAATATTTATCATTTTTTTTAAAGAATCAATAATAATTAAACATAAATGAAGAATGATATAAGTTGTTCTCCATTAATATTACTGAATATTATATTCCTATACATTTCTACTTTTCTGACTTTGTCCCATACCACTTTGTTTGGGTCAGATTTTATTTCCCTGGTCTTTCCAGATCACCTATCCAATTTTTTATATTTTAATGATATCCAAATCAGATTAAAAAATATCACCTAATTAAATAAAAAAAGTTATAAAAATAGAAAATAATCTTTATATATTACTTGTATAATGTAATAATTGGCTTAAAAAAATGGGAACACCAATTTTTCTCAACATGTCATCCTTTTCCACACTTGTAACGCTTTTGGTTTTGACTAGTATTTAAGAACCATCATGGGTTTCCATTGAATGAAAACCATAGAAACCATTTTTAGGTTCTCGTTTTCGATCCTTGTTTTCGATGTTTTTAATTCTCCAGTGTCTTAAGCTAGGTTGGTCGGTTTGATTTAATGTCAAGTTTATAAGGTTAAGCGTGACCGTGTTTCTTTAACGTGGAACCAACAAAGCATAGTAACCTTGACTTTTCTTCGAGCCAATGCGTTATTTTAACAGAGATAGGGAAGGAAAAAAAAGTTGCTAAATTTGCCATTATTTACGTAAGAATCTAAGGGTTGGGTTGAATTCACAACAACATTGATGTGAATAGAGAAAAATAGAGAGAAAGAGATTTATATTTTGCATGAAATTAGGCGTAATTTTCATTTTCTTGTCTCTTCTTACCCATTGAAACAAAAAATTTGCAATCCCCACATTTTCTCAATATCTATCTTTTCTCTCTCTCTCTTGTTTTTCCCTATTTTCTACATTTTTTTCCATCTTAGTTTTCCTCTCCTTTCTTCTCTCTCTCCCTCTCCCTCTCCCTATCTCTCTCCCTCTCCCTACAACAATGATATGATTTTTGATAAAGGGTCAATGCATTCTAACCTTGATTGCTTCCTAAGATACACCACCCCTGTGGTTCAATCCCAGTTTCTACCTAAGGTTTTCTCTTTTTTCCTTTTCTTGTGTATCATTATGAAGATATTATTAAATCTTATATGGGTATATTAAAAATAACAATTTGTATGTGTTAAGGACCATGTAACATTTTCACCAGTTGAAGATTATAGAAAATATTATACTAAATTTATGCTCCATTTTTTAATGCAGTCTGAAATGAAAACCCTGAACCGTTTATGGCATCCTTGGGAGAGAGACAGAGTTGAATATTTCACATTGGGTGATTTATGGAATAGCTATGATGAATGGAGTGCTTATGGTGCTGGTGTTCCTATCTCCTTGACATGTGGGGAGACACTTGTTCAATACTATGTGCCTTACCTTTCTGCAATTCAAATATTCACCAGCAATAGTTTCAGGTATTAATGAATATATCAATCATTATGGTGTTGTTTGGGATTGTATCATTATGGTGTTGTTTGGGATTGTATCATTATGGTTTTTGACTTAATTGTTACCCTTTTTATCTTTCATCATGTTTCAACACCCATATAACTTCTTGAAAGCCATTGTCTTCATTAATGTCCCTAACTTGGCTTGTAGCCAGAAAAAGACTTTTTAAAATCAGAACCCCACTAGGGAAAGATAATTTTTTTGTTGTTTAATTAAATAAAAGCTATGATGATTGTTGTTGATTAATGTCCGATGATGCTGTTGGCATTTCGGTTTAGTTGAATAATTTACTTGGTGTGTTTTGTAACATATTTCTACATACACAATCACCATGCATCGTGATCATCTATTCATAATAGTGTCTAGTTTATTCTTTTTTCCTAACCAATTATATATTGTTACATGAATAAAAGAAAAAAATTAAAAATAAAAGGTAGCATTTTGATTAGTTCGAGACATAAAATGATATACTATTGAAAAAGGGTCAATGTTAAAAAAAGGTTTTAGAATCTCAATGCATAACAACATAAACTCTTTGTTGAACTTTGCATAATTCATCTTAATTGGCGTAGTAGTAAATAGCTTTATCATGTAATGTCATGAGAACTTAATGCATAAATTGGAATGGATATTTCAGGGAAGAGGCTGGGTCAGGGGATAGTGAAACAAGGGATTCCTATAGCGATTCTTACAGTAATGAGAGTGAGTGTGATAAATTGTGGAGGTGGGATGGAACTTCTTCAGAAGAAGGAGGGGTTGAACATGATTATCTTTGGCCTTTGAATAACAGATTGGGTCACCTCTATTGCCAATATTTTGAGAAATCAACACCATATGGCAGAGTTCCTCTAATGGATAAGGTGCGATTGCACGTTTTTTGTTAGTTCATATCTTACGCATAACCTTTCCAAGGTGCTACCAAAATTCTTTATAAGTAGAATACCATAACATAGATTTGTTGTCTCATGCATATGACAAATATGATAATTAAAAAACTTAAACATTCATTATTATTGATATTTATGTTTCGTTATCATTAGTGGGACACAATGTGTGTTCTCCGGTAGAATATGAGACAATAGATCTATATTCTCATACATGTGTCCCATTAGCTTTATTTCTATATTTAAAGCTATAATTGATCTGTTGCATATTCAGCCAAACAGTTGGAGAGAAATATGATAAAAGAATAATTAATCTCTTAGTATAAGGAGATAAGTTATCCCCTCCAGCCAATAAAATCATAAGATGTATTATAATTAATTATTTTTTATAAAAATATTTTTAAAACTAAACAAAACAGTACATATGTCATACTCTTACTGATAGTAGAAAATAACTTACCAGGAAATACTTTATTCTCATGATATAAAAGAGATTTCAATAGTTTAAAATGAACTCCACTAATAAAATCACCCAATTGATTAGATATGGAAATTAGTTAAGTACTTATAATAATCCAAAGACCTTTAATAAAATAAAGTTACTTTCTACTTTTCAAATGAATATTTATATATTATGTACATGTGAGTGTCATTAGGCGAAGCTGGAAAAATATGTTATGTGCATATTTACATGATATGTCATCTCAAAATTTGAATATTAATATCCTGAATATTTTTAAAATGTAAATTTATGAACATTTAAACTATGTATATATAAGCTGGAAAAACATATGCTCTTAAAATGTTTTTTGTGCACAAAGATGCAAAGTTTGTCTCGGAAATTATGTTACATGTGATTGTTATTAGGCTGAGTGGGAAATTTCTTTATTATGTACATACATAGGTGATATGGCATAACTGTATTTTGTAAAGTCTTTTTAACGTGCATCCAATTACATACCAAATTATAAATTTGCATTGAAAATTAGTGCAATTATAAAATTCATGTGTATCAATTAATATTTGTTTATAATTTCTTATCCAAACCTATTTCATTTAAAAGAAAATAATCCGAACTTATAAAAATGGTTAAGCTAAAATATATTATAGGGTACATAATAATTTCTTTTACAAAAATAATATAGCGATTCTATTGTTGACTTATGGGATGGTTCCTCACTTTCAGATTACTGGGTTAGCTCAAAGATACCCTGGGTTGATGTCATTAAGAAGTGTGGATCTTTCACCAGCAAGTTGGATGGCAGTTTCATGGTAATTTAATTTTTTTTGTCTATACCAAATTACCAACAGAAAGTAGTAACAAAACAGTAGTTTAGTGGTACAAAATAAAAGACCAAAAATTAAAAGTTCGATTCATGAAAACGACATTTGTTAGGAAGAATAATCAAACATCTCAAAAGAAATTTAATTCTTACCTAAAAATGTAAAGAGATATCCTTTGTATTATCAAAAACAATTACCAACCCATAGTTATTTCCTGAATTATTATATGTCCGTGTCCCTTTCTTGAACTATTCATGAATAGTTCAAATGGTGAAATACATTCGGAATTGACCCAAACATATACCCTTAACATTAGGCTTTCTTTGTCATTAGCATTTATGATATTGAATATTGATGAATATTCACATACTTCTTTTTTTAGGTACCCAATCTATCATATCCCTATGGGAAGAACACTTAAAGATCTTTCCACATGCTTCCTCACTTACCACACACTTTCATCTTCATTTCAAGGTATTCCCTAATCATGATCCACCCTTCAATGATTACGTACTCTCACCTTCCCTATTACTCATGTAACTTATGTTAATAATGGTTTAGACGAGAAAAACTCATGGAGACATATCTAACACGTCATATCTTAATAGAATTATATTTATGTGTTTTAATACTATTGTTTGAGACTGTATTTTAGTTAGAATTAAAATTTTAATATATTATTAAGATTTTATTAATTGTTTATATATATACTTACGTCTTCACATATGTCTTTCTTTAATTTAGACATGGACCTTGAGGATGATATTGAGGGTGGCCACGTGAAGAAAAAAGAAGGTGAAAGCATCTTCCTTTCAGCATTTGGTTTAGCAACATACAAGATGCAAGGGGGGAATGTGTGGATTTCAGGAAATAGTGGTCGAGACCAAGAAAAATTGGTGTCACTATTAAGTGTGGCAGATTCATGGTTGAAGCAATTAAGTGTTCAACATCATGACTTTAATCACTTCACGGGCATTCGGCATGGCTAAAAGGATTGACCCACTATTATTGCATAAAGAATTCGCACTTTCAAAGCAAAAGTGATAGCTAAACTAAAAGTCCTCCTTTTCCCCAATATTGGGTTTTTATGCACTTTCATGGAACATTAATTGTGTTTTTTCCCCTTGAGTGGATGAGGAATGGTGATATTTAGTTGATATTTGACTCTTGAGAGTATTTTAGGGCCAACACTTGCGAGTTTTCTACAAAGAGAATAGACTCCTCATGACATTCCCTAGTTAAAGGTTAAATTTGTTGTCCCACGTCACTTTATATGTTAAAGTTTTAAGATTGATCAAAACATAGTAAGTTTAATTGAAAAATTAATAGTAGTTTTTTTGATTAATCACAAATCTTTGATACATCAGACATTTTATTTTATCCGTAGATTAAGAGGTATTAATATGTAGAGAGGTGGAGAGGTTAGAAGTGAGACTATACAACATCGGTCTTATATCATTTGCGTGATATTGTGTTATGAGTGAATAGGAAGCTGGTTTAACATTTTGAATAATTTTACTTTACGTGCTTGTGTGTTATCTTTCTTAATTCCCACTTGCTATTGCTTACTATAATGTTTCATCAATTTTGGTTTTGGTGCACTCTCATCTAATTAAGAATCTGATGGATATGATCTTGTTTTATTTCCATCTATATCCAACGTTTTGAAAAAATCAAAATAAAAAAAGGAACCAGAATTTTGGAAGTAGTTCTGTTCTATAAATGTGTAATTTTTGTGTAAGAAATAAGTATAAGTTTCATATGGAGGAGGAAATGATAAAGTGAAGAACATATATATAAACATAATATTTACATTTCGAGTTATTTGGGGGTGCTCAATCCTCTTATTGTAATTTTTCTTTGACTTATTCGTTGTAGACCCTGGTCATACGCTTCCTAAAGTGTTGTGAATGTAGTTTGTAATAATTCTAAATCACATGAAAGAATACTTATTGGCTGAGTTATGACCAGGTCGCCCTATCTTTAAAATGTTTTGTGTTACTGCTCAAAATGTGCAAGTAGACTATCAACCACGTCGTCCTTAGGATAAATAAATCAACTCAGTTCTCTATTATCTAATTCTTATTGCATTGTAAGAATCAATTTTGAATACACCCATTACAATATGGCTAACAGTGCAGATTCTAGAAATGTCCATAGTATGACTACCTGTGCCAATTCTATTTTCTTACAATCTAACTATCAGTGTCAGTTCTCGAAATTCACACAATTTGACTACTTGTTCCAATACTTAGTGCCACATAAAGAAATTAGGAGAAGTTTGCATGAAATGCGTCGGTGGAAAATATGAAGGAGAAAGAAAAAATTGAGTAAAAACATACTCAACTTGAGACAAGTAAAATGAAGGGAGGAGACTTCTATTATAGCATGAGAATTTTTTCAAGTTCCTCATATATCTTATTGGGACTTGAGAGTTTTTTTTAATTCTTCTATGTAGGACTTGGAAGTTATTTAAATTTCACACCCAAAAGTTCTCACTAACGGCTTCCAACAATCCTCCACTTGAAATTAAAAAATGATTTCCGAGAATTTTTATGGTCTTAATAAGATTGTGCATAAACAAATGTGTCATACTACTTGAATATTTGCATAGTGAATACGATCCAGATTTTACTAGAGTGACTTGTAGTCTTGAACTCTATCTTCAGCATCAAACCACACACATGTTCAAATGTGTATTCTATAAAGCTCGTACGTTAAAGGATATGCACATCTATCCTAGTATAGTGAACGCTCTAGAAAATAATGCCCCCAAATTTCATAGGAAGCAGCCCCCACTTTCACATTCACATAGGCGAGTCTATTAGGAGTACTTCTGTAGTCTAGGTACTCCATTCCAATTGGAGTATAGATCTCATTAAGATTTAAGAGTTTAAGTCATCTTTACATATATTGCAGGAATCACACTTCTCATAATTTTATTGCATGTTCATTCTCATATCACTTCATAATTTGTTATTACTCATTGAACCTATTTCTTGGGATCTCCAATTAGTTAGGTCATGTTACCATCATGAGTGATCTTCATTCTAAGGGAAATAGTCTCATACTCTTAGAAGTATTATGAATTTTCTCTCTTGCTAGTCCTTTGATCAAACGATCTGTTAAGTTATTCTTAGTGCATACATGATTCACTCTAACAACTCCTATAGATAGTAACTCTCTAATGTTGTTGTGGTTATGACATATTTGTCGTTTTCTACTGTTATAAAAGCAGTTCTCAATCTTTGCAATAATCGCGGTACTATCACAATGGATCAACACACTTGGTATTGGTTTTTCCTATAGGGGAATCTCTACAAGCAAGCTTTTCAACCAACTTGCTTTTTCACTAGTTGTTGCTAGTTCTATCATCTCAACTTCCATAATGGATTGAGCTAAAATAGTCTGTTTCTTTGACTTTCAAGAAACAGCCCCACTAGCAATGCTAAATATATTACTTGTTGCTTTGGAATCATCTGAAAAAGTATTCCAACCAGCATCGCTGAATCCTTCTATAGCATGTTAATTCAAGATATTTCATTATCCTTTCTTAAGGTATTTCATTATCCTTTCTATAGCATGTTAATTCTCCATACTAGGTCTACTGGTAAACCTGCATAACAGTCTCACAATATAGGTAATCTCGGGTCTAGTGCACTCAGTGGCATACTGAAGGATGTCAATGATGTTCGCATACTCAGTTTGTCTTACACCTTCACCAGTGTTCCTAAAAAGTATTACACTTGGATCATATGGTCTGCTAGCATGTTTACAGTCAAAGTATTTATACTTCTTTATAATCTTTTCCACCTAGTGAGATTGATCTAAAGAAATTCATTCTTTTGACCTAGTAATTTTTATACCAAAGATTACACTTGCCTCTCCCAGATCATTCATATCAAAGTTGTTACACAAAAATGATTTCACATTATTCACAACATGAATGTTGGAACCAAATATGAGTAGGTCATCTACACAGAGACATATGACAATGCAAATGTCATTTTCTGATTTGTAATAAATGTGTTTGTCACTTTCATTCACCTTAAACCCATTCGAGAGAATTAAGTTGTCAAACTTTTCATGTCATAGTTTAGGTGCTTGCTTAAGACCATATAATAACTTATCTAACTTACAAACCTTATTTTCTTGCCCATGGATTACAAAACCTTCAGGTTGTTCCATATAAGTTTCTTCTTCCAAATCACCTTTTAAAAATATGGTCTTAACATTCGTTTGATGTACTATTAAATCATGTATCGCTACAAGCGATATTAGTACTCTAATGGATGCTATTATAGTAATAAGTGAAAATGTGTCAAAGAAATCTACATTCTCCCTTTGCCTGAAACATTTGGCAACAAGATGAGCCTTGTATTTATCCACTATGCTATCAGGTTTTAGTTTCTTTTTCAATACCCACTTATATCCAATTGGTTTGCAACCATGAGGCAAATCAACTAAATGTGAGGTCTTGTTAGACTATAGAGAATCAATCTCATCATTTATGGCCTTTTGCCACAAATCGGGATCCAAAGAAGTCAAAGCTTCTTGGAGAGTTAATGGATCCTCCTCCAATATATAGACCATATAATCAAGTCCATACTCTCTAAAAGTTCTTGCTCTCTTACTTCTTCTAGGTTCTATTTCTAGTCCATCATTTTTATCATTATCTCTAATCACGGATATGTGGCTAGTTGATGTGCCCCCACTATTCATCAATTTAAAAGGGAATTTTTTTCCATTGAAGTCAACATCGTCAAACTCAATGATTATTTTTGCATTAAGGTCATAACACTTGTACGCCTTGATGTTTACAGCATATCCAATTAATACATATTCATAGGCTCTACTTTCGAGTTTAATTTTCTAGGGTCATAATCTCATAAATGATTTCATGAGCAATCATCTGTATCTTATTTGACTAAGACTCTACTAATTTATCATCAGTCATCTGATACTTGAGATAACAACTAATAACATATTTTTTAGTCTCAACTTCCTTAGTATCATATTTTTTCTCAAGTGCATATCAAATTAATTTGGCAGACTTGTATGGACTATAGTAACCATAGAGATCATCACACAACCCATTCAGAATGAAATTCTTACAAAAATAATCATTTTCATTTCAAAGAGTTATATCAATAGCTAGTTTATCGTTCTCATTTTCTTTCAGCTTTTTCCAGCACCACTAGGATATCAGTTTTCAGAACGTGAGCAACTTTTCTCATGGTGAGTATAACGAATTTCAATTAATAATACCTCTTCTTCTTTCTTATTTACAATGGAAGCCAAAGGCTTAGTATATATACAAGACTTTGGATAACCATATCCTAACTAACTAACTAACTGACCAAATAATCGATTATCAACTGAATAATCGATTATCGAATATAAAAATGATTTGAAGAAATCTACTAACTAATTAGATAATCGATTACCTAATGAATAATCAATTATCAAATACAAAAGAAACAGACCAATAGAATCCAACAAACTTCCCATCAAAAAAGATAATCGATTAATTTATTGAAGAATCGATTATCGTATATTGAACTTTGAGAGTTAAACAACAATGGAAGTTTACATAGCAACATAATCTGCAATACCCCCCTCAAGCTGGAGAATGGATATTCAGAATTCCCAACTTGGACAGTAAGTGATGAAAATGTGCACGATCAAGAGGCTTTGTAAGAATATTTGCATACTGATCAGTAGTGGAAACAAGTAACAGATGGAAGATTTTATGTTGAAGCCTTTCACGCACAACATGACAATCTATATCTATATGCTTTGTCCTTTCATGTAAAACAACATTGTTAGCAATACGACAAGTAGAAGCACTATCACAATAAAGAAGGGCATGAGTGATACATGAAACAAATAATGAGTCAAGTAGAAAGGTTAACCACTGAATTTCACATGAAGTGGCAGCCAAGGCTCGATATTCAGCCTCGGATGAAGACATGGCCACAGTTTGTTGTTTCTTGCACCTCCAAGCAATGAGAGAATCGCCTAGCAAACACAATAACCAGAAATGGATTTTCTAGTATCTACACAGTTTCCCCAATCAGAATCATAGAAGGCTTTAAGCTGTATAGGGGAAGTGGCAGGGTAAAATAATCCCTGACCATGCGAAGACTTGAGATATCTTAGAACTCTTGTTAAAGCCTTATAATGAGTTTGCGTAGGATTGGCCATGAATTGACTAAGATGTTGAACAACATAGGTTATATCAGGCATACTATTAGTTAGATATAGCAATCTCCCAACCAATCTCCTATAAAGGGAAAGATCATGGTAAGGTTCCCCATCATTTCGATGAAGTCTTGTGGTTTTCACCATAAGAGTATATAGAGGCTTTGAGGAGAGGAATCCAATATCAGATAAAATGTCAAGGACATATTTTATTTGGAAAAAAACTAATCCCTTAATGGGTACTAGACACTTCTAGTCCAAGAGAATACTTTAAAGGTCCAAGGTCTTTTATTTTGAAAAGTTTATGTAAATGATTTTTAACATGAATGATTTCAGCATGACCAGTACCTCCTAAGATGAGGTCATCAACATAAATCAATAGGATGGTATACTTGTTTTCATTCTTCTTAGTAAAAATAGAATGATCATGATGACATTGTTTGTAGTTTAAATCAAAGAGAGTAGATAACAACTTGGTGTACCACTGCCTCCTTACTTGCTTTAAACCATACATAAATTTATGAGATCCGCAAACCTGATTTGGTTTAGGAGGAATCACACTAGCTGGGAATTCCATGTAAACTTCCTCATGGAGATCACCATGAAGAAACACATTATTAACACCAAATTGGTGCAATAACCAATATTGTGAGGATTCAATAGCAAGAAGGAGACCAAAAGTGGTTAGCTTAACAACAGGAGAAAAGATATCAAAGTAATCCAAGCCCCTTGTTTGAGTATACCCTTTGGCCATTAATTTGGCCTTGTATCTCTCTATGCTCCCATCTGAATTGTACTTAATTGTATAGACCCATTTGGCCCTTATAGTAGTCTTATCAGGTGGGAGATCAACAATAGACCAAGTGTTGTTTAAAGTGAGGGCATCTAATTCAGCTGACATGACCTTAACCCAATGGTGGCATTTGTTAGCTTGCTTGTAGGTTTTAGGCTCATTATTGATAACTATAGACATAGTATAATGTAATTATTTGGTAGATAATCTATGATAGCCCAAGACTTCAGAAAGAGAGTGTTTGATACCTGAAGATGAAGCAAGATCAGTGGAACTTATGAGGCTGCAATGAAAATTCTTTAAATGTGATGGGGCAGACCTGGTTCTAGTAGATCTTCTTAGAGCAACAGATGTAGTGAGGTCTGTATCAATAAGATCAAAAGTTTGGGTTGTAGGATCATGGCTTGGTGAACAAGAAATGACATCTCTAGTATTCTGACTAGTTGTGTGATAGTGAAGAAAGCTGAGATCATGATTGTCCTCTACATTGTGCTGTGAATTGATAGATTTTGCAGTAAGGTGAGAATGACCTGCATCAGATGAAGTATATGGCAGGATATGTTCATGAAAGACAACATTTCTTGAAATAAAAGTCTCCTTGTTATGTAGGTCAAAGAGAAAGAACCCTTTTGTTCCATTTTTGAAGCCTAGAAAAACATGTTTTCTGGCTCGAGGGTCAACTTTAGACCTATGTGCAACAAGGTCAGAGACAAAACACAAACTACCAAAGACCCTAAGCTCTTGCAGGTTAGGTTGTTGATTGTATAGAAGGTAATAAGGAGTTTTGCCATGGGTAGTGGTGTTAGGCAATCTATTTATCTGATATGTAGCATGTCTAGCTGCATAACACCAAAAACTTTTGGCTAGTTTGGATTGGAACAATAGGGATCTAGTGATATTCAATAAATGCTTATGCTTTCTCTCAACTATAGAGTTTTGTTGAGGTGTTTCAACACAAGAGGTTTGGTGTATGATGCCAAACTCTTGGTAGAATGAGGGCATAAGGAACTCAACACTATTGTCACTTCTAATGACTTTAACCCCTTTGTGGAACTAAGTTTGTGTCATTTTTATAAAATTGTGTATAAGAGAACAAGTTTCAGATTTATTTTTCATCAAGAATATCCATGTATACCTACTGAAGTCATCAACAATTATAAGGAAATACTTGTAACCATGAATGGAATTGATAGCAGGGCCTCAAATATCCATATGCAACATGTCAAAAGGAAAGCTACTTTTATGTTCACTGTTAGGAAGTGACAATTTAGTATGCTTAGCCATATAATAGTAATCACATACCTATGTGGAATCAAAATTGACATAAGGGAAAAGTTTGCATACATTGTGTAAAACTAAATGACAGGGATGTCCTAGTCTAAAATGTCAAAGATCAAAGAAAGGTATACTAGGTTCTTTGGTTACAAGTAAACTAGCATTTTGCAAAGTTAAGCATCCTAGTTGAGGAGTCATGTTGAGTGCACAAAGTCCATTATATGCTTTAGCATGTCCAATCATCCTCAAAGTAATCATATCCTGAATTAAACAATGTGAAACATTAAAGGTTAAGCTGCAATTAAGAGATTTAGCAAGTTTGTTACAAGAAACAAGGTTGTACTTGAAGTTTGGCACAATTATAACATCATATAAAATCAATTCAGCATATAGCTTAATAGTGCCACAATGCTTAGCAATCGTAGTTAATCCATTTGGCAGACTTATAGTAATAGCATCCAAGGCTAGTTTTTACCTGAAATATGATCATTGTCATCCCCATCAATGGAGCTATCTATGGTGGCCAAGCTTAATTGATTCACAGTGTGTGTAAATGGTGAGGTCCCAACATGTTGGAGTATGGATGTGAGATGAGCATCTTGCTCAGAGCTCAAATGTATTCCAGATTCCTTGGTCTTCATGTCAGGTTTGGTGATTTCATTGGTGTTGCCCTCTGCACATATATTGTTGACTGCCTCAATGGAAGACTTGGAATTATTATAATGTGGAGGGAATCCATTTTTGAAGTAACATGATTCAAAAGTGTGTCCTTCTTTTCTATAGTAGGTGCAAACCTTAATAGGACCATTTTTTGAGGTTGCTGGCCCATTTTTCTGTTTGAATCTTCCTCTGTTCATTTTGTTTTGTGTAATTCATTCTGATCATTGAGGGCTTCATTCCTTGACTTTGTTCATTGAAATTGAGGAGCATCATTGATTCACTACTACTTATTCCTATAACTTGTCCTTTAGCTTGGACTACAAGATAGAAGACCTTATTAATGGAAGGTAGAGGCCTTATCAATAAAATTTGAGATCTTGTGGTTTGATAATTGTCATGTAGCCCTTTCAGGAAGCATACAACATACTCGGTTTCTTTGTAGTTCTTTACATTTTGCATCAGGTCACATCCACATTGCACTTCACATTTGCAATAAGGTGTTGGCCTTATGGATTCCAACTCATCCCATAGAGTTTTCAAAGTAGTGAAATATTCACTTATGTCTCTTTCACCTTGCCTTATTGAGTGGATTTCTTGTAAGAGATCAGAGAATCTAAAGTAGTCCCTTTTGGTGAACCTTTCTTTCAAGTCTTGCCACAAATCATGAGCATTATCTATGTAAATTGTGCTTTGGACAATTTAAGGGGAAATGGACCTTGTAATCCAAGAAACAATCATGTTGTTACATCTTTCCCAAATGTCATACCCATGATCATTAAGCTTTGGGACAACAATGGAGCCATCGAAAAATTTGATCTTATTCTTGGATGAAAGAGCTCTTCTCATAGTTTTGCTCCAAGAATGGTAATTCCTTCCTTTAAGATGAGGGGATACAAGAACTGCCCTTGGACTTTCTCCAGGGTGCAGATAGTTGAGACTAAAGGGGTTTTGAGAATCACTTCTTAAAAATAATACTCCTTGATTTTTTGATTCATTGTTAGCCATTTGAAGTTGCTTTGTAGAAGATGATAAATTTGTGGGCTACAAGGATATTGAGAAAGAACACAACAATACCTCTAAAAGAGTTTTGATATTTTTGTGAAGAAGAAGAGTATGGCTGAAATATTTTCTTGATTGCTAGCTCTTGATACCATTTAACGAATTTCAATGAATAATACATCTTCTTCTTTCTTATTAACAATGGAAGCCAGAGGCTTAATGTATATACAAGACTTTAGATAACCAGATGCTAACTAAATGACCAGATAATCGATTATCAAGTGAATAATCGATTATCGAATATGAAACTGAATTTGGATAACCAAGTCCTTACTAACTAACTAACTAACTGACCAGATAATGGATTATCAACACAATAATCGATTATCGAATATAAAACTGATTTGAAAAAACCTACTAACTAATTAGATAATCGATTACCTAATGAATAATCGATTATCGAATACAAAATAAATAGACCAATAGAACCCAACAAACTTTCCATCAAACAAGATAATCGATTAAATACGAATCATTTCCACCATTTGAAATTAGTCTCATCAAACCGAAATGGTTTGTTAAGGTCAAAGTTGTCCAACCTAGTAATGTTATCTACGAATGCCACTATAGTAAGAAACACCTTAAAATTATTGTTACCGTAGCTTGCAACAATTCTAAATTGCACGAAAGAATACTTAATGGTTGAGTCACGACCAAATCTCTCACGTTAAGGCATTTCGTGATATTGTCCAAAATGTGCAAGCAGACTATCAACCAGACTATCCACAAGATAAAACAACTCAATTATCTCTTATTGAATTCTTACTGCACTATAAGAACCGACCTTGAATACATCCACCACAATATGGCTACCGATGCCAATTCTCAAAATGCCCACAATATGACAACTCTTTCCAATTCTATTTTCCCACAATCTGACTACATTGTTAGTTCTCGAAATTCTCATAATTTGGTTACATGTGCCAATTCTTAGTGTCACAGAAGGAAAGGAAGAGAAGTTTGTCGAAAATGTGTCGGTGTAAAGTATGAGGGAGGAAGAAAAAGTTGAGTAAAGACGTACTCAACTTGGGACAAGAAAAAAATGAAGGGATGATACTTCTATTTATAACATAAATTTTTTTGAAGTTCCTCATCCTGTGGGGGATTTGGGAGTTTTCTTTTTTCCAAATTCTTCTATGTGTGATTTGGGAGTTCTTTACATTTCACACCCAAATGTTCTCACTAATGGCTTCCAACAAAGAAAATTCCAACATGAAGTGATATTAAAGCTCATGATTTGGTTGAGTAGAGTATTATGGAGGATGGTCGGTTGTCGACGTCCATGTAATCCCTTGTATTGAAAGTCTTTCTATCATTACAAGTACAAAGATTGGTGTATGTAGTCTATTGTCTAGATATTGGCGACTCTATTAAATACTTATAAAATATTTTTAGTGGAGTATGACTCGCAATTGAAGGTTAGTTATATATATTTAATTTTCAATTAGCTTTGTCTAGTTGTTTATATTTAGTTAGAAATACTTACAAACAACCTAGTAATTTATATTGAAAAAATAGTTGAAAATTTTGTCTCTGATCTGTTATGTGTGTTTATTTATATTTTCGTTACTTAATTAATTTTAATTATAAATTGTAATTAAATATTATTGTCTCTCCTAAAACTTTGATCAAAATCTGCCACTAATGATATGCAACACTTTTGCATTCTGCATAACATATTTTGAAAATTGCAGCTCACATTTCCAACCTTGATATTTTCTAAGACTGCATGTTCTGAGGTGTAGTGAAAGACACTCAAGAAGAAAATTTGGTACAATGAATTATAGGATGAAAGAGCAGTCTTGACAGTCCTCCTTCTTTAAAAATATAAATCCTTGAAGAGTCTTTAACTAACGAATCTTTGATGAATCTTGGATGTTATGTATTTGAAACACTAACATGGGTAGCGAAAAGAGTGGTGGGGGTGAGAGGCAAGAAGGGAGAGTAGTCCACTCATCAATTTCATTACCTTCTCTATTATGCTCTCACTTTCTTTCTCTTCTTTCAATCTATTGCTACTACTATAAGACCATTGATTAAGCATTTGTCTTCACTTATATCAAATGGAAAAGATTGATAAATCTTGGAAGAGAAGAAACATAAGCAGAAGTGATCAAGAGAAATAATTATGCTATAATATTATGTTAAAGTTCGGTATGAGCCATAAAGAATGATCTTCGTGATAAATCAACAAGAATGATAAATAAAAAGCTTAAAGAAAGAGAGGAACGAGAGAAAGAAAACTTCACATTATTTTCATTATTTCTCAATGAATTGTGAAAGGAAGAGTTTATATAGTAAAAGATAAACCTAACTAACTGACCTAAACTAATTGATCTAAAATAGAAAACACATCTATTTTAACAAGTTATGTTATACAATTGATGTTCCATTTTATTAGAGTTAGGATGATCATGATCTACTTGTTGGTTGCACAGATGCTTTCAAAGTGGAAGCATCCTATGCTCTATTGATTTCCTTTAGTGTGTGATTGCATGAGTATATTTTGTCAAGTCACATTCTCATCCACTTTCACTTTCACTTCCTTCTTGTGCATCTTGTGCATATATTAAATTACGAGTTGAAATATATTTTGTTATTTTCGGTTAATATTTTATAGAGTTAGTAATTACAAGTAATTATTATAAAATTAATTTTCATAATTAAAATAAGTGTAAAGTATATTAGTTAGTTAAGAGTATGATAGAGTTAAGTATTTTATATTTTCTATATAACAGGTCGGTTAATTATTTTGTAATCCATTCAATATTGAACTCGTTCAATCACTGAAGTACACGATTTTTTTGCTATTTTATTTCTAATATTACATAAAGTAGCTTTACACCAATTCTTAAGATAGGTAAAACTTAAAAGCTTGTTGAATAAAATGTAGATTATCATGTTAGCTATAATAAATGAAGAAATGAAATTTCTTTCTATTTTAGATGATGTTATATGAAGAAATAAAACGAAAAACATGGACAGACATAGAATGAATAAAAGTAGCTAAAGCAACAATCGTCAAAAGTAATAAAGCATATATACAAAAATATAAGAATTAAGAAAGTATATAAAGAAATAAAACGAAAAACATGGACAACCATAGAGTGAAAAAAAAAAAGTCAAAGCTAGATTCATCAAAAGTATGTTAGATATTTCCCGATGATTCGTGAAATATCAATCCTAAGATCTTGAATCACATGATTCTCACTCATAATATAAAATAAGGATATAAAGTCATACTTGAATTCATGTTCTCAGATCTACTCATTTGATATACATTTTGAGAGAGAGTTTTAGTATGATGGTCTTCCTCAACCAAATCCTGAAATCCTTTTGGGACCTTCGTTTTCTCTCTGATGGGAAGAGGTGAAAACTATTTGTGATTTGGTGTCTTGGGGACCATAATTGTTCCTTATGTGTTAACTTATAGGGTGCTCATTATCCCATGTAGGCCAACCGTTTAGGTATTCACTCATTAAGCTCATATCCGTTATTAGTTTCAGAAGTCTTATGGTTTGTCAATAATTATATCACTTATTTTGTAACCCCAAAATAAATAGTCGATATAATTGTATTAAATATATTATGCTCATTTTAATTATAAATTATAAATTTCTAACAATCTCACATTTGGGCTCTATATTTTTCCTGAAACAATTATATCACATATTCTGTAGGCGCGCATCTGTATACTATTTATATTTAGACTTCTCCTTAATACAATCTGATTCATCTCATATATCAACTATGGAACCACTGTGATGCTCATCACATTCAAACAATACTCGACCACAATTATCACCATATTAATGACATAGATCAAATATGGATGAGTTACATGGAAATTTCATGCAATGTGATCTCAAATATATCTATTTCCAACTGATCCTTCTTTATTCTTTAGTGAGATCAATCCAAAGTCTTCAATTGCAACACAATAGATACAATACACAAGTTCAAAATAGAACAATAAACCATCAACTTTATTATGCATAAAACTATATATGACGTGCAAAGTAAGCCATAAAACATATAGACTCCCACTAAACTAAGGTATCCTAAGGAAAAATACTCATATGAGCAATATGTTCATGAAAGACTTTAGGTACTAAACCCTTAGCCAGTGGATCAACTAGCATAAAATTTGAACCTATATGTTCTATAAAAATTTGTTTATTTTGAACACTTTCTTTAACAACCAGAAATTTGATATCAATAAAATTTGACTTTGTAGAACTTCTATGATTGTTGGAGTAAAGAACCATAGACTTACTATCACGATAAATTCTCGATGGTCTTTTAGTACCATCAACCACACGTAAGTCAGTGACAAAATTTCCACAAACATATACCATGGTCTGATGTTTCAAAATAAACCATGAACTCCGCAACAATGGTTGAAGGAGCTATGAGCATCTGTTTAGCAGACTTCCAAGAATAGCACCTTTAGTCGAGATAAACATATATCCAGAGGTGGAGTGTTTATTGTCTAGACACCCAAAAATTGGAGTCAGAGTACCCAATGACCTCTAAATTCTCCGATATCCGATAAGTGAGCATATACTCATTTGTTCTCTTTAAGTAACGCATAACATGTTTGATTCCCTCTAGTGATGCATTACAGGATTGCTCAAATATCTTCCTAAAAAAACTCACACGACAAACACTATGTCGGGTCATGTGCAAACTTGAGCATACATTAGACTTCCTACTTAAAATGTATAAGGAATCTTTTGCATCTCGTATCTTTCAAGGTCATTTTTGGGCATTGTTCGAGGCTAAACTTGTCTCCCTGAGCTTTCTTTTGACAACCTTAGGATACCTTGAGAGCAGTCTCTTAATACCTAATACAAAATAAGTGTTCCCAAGATCTTTCATTTTAAAATTCTTCATTCAAATCTTTTGGTCTCATTACAAATCTTAAGAGTTTGGTTTAATCGCTCAACAACACCTTTCATGCTAGGTTTTCCTGACATAGTGTATTGTAAAACAATTCCACGTTCTCTAATAGTCATTTCACAACATCCTTATTGTTCTTTCTTTTCTTATTCTGAGAGGTCATAGTCAAATGAGCACTTTCAGTCTTATCTATCTGCATTATCTCTTTCTCTTGCACACAATGAGATATAAACTCATTGAGATACTATTTATCACTCTGATTCTTATAACTCACTTTGAATGGCCCAAAGTATGCAAAAAGTGAGATCAAAGCCAAGTGCATGAGCAAGTCATCACCAAGCTCTAACTTAAGTGACTTGAGTTTTGATGTGAGATTAGACATCTCCATAATGTACTTCATTATGTTCCATTTGCCTCGTTATACTTAATGGAGCTAAATTTAGCCAAAAAGCTACTCGTCTCCGTCTTTTCATTTTTGGCAAAGTATGGTTCTATTTCTTCAAGAAACTTCCTTGCACTCTGACCCTTCGAAATAGAGCCTCGAAACGCTTCTGGAAAAGACCATTTCATGATCATTACGCATATTAGGTTAGATCGTTCCTATTTCTCAATTTTAACCTCATCAAAGATTTCTAGAGTAGAAATGGATTTCTCCACCTGAAGTGTCAGATCTAAATCCATACAGCCGACAATAATTTCTACAGCTTCCTTATAGACCTTAAATTTTTTCTCATTCAGTAATGAGATGTTCTTAATTTGAGTAAAAATATTTGCAGCACTACTAAAAGAACAGAACAAATTAAAGTTATTATTGCAATTAAACTCGCATTCAACTTTAATACTTAAATTCAAAGGATGATGGGACACATCACGAGTTACCTAGCACAACATTAATATTCAGTCTCTGAGCAAAAAATATTAACTTGTAAGTGGTACGCACGTTGATAATCAGTCTTGTCAAACAATAAGCATTTCTTTGGACCGACTTATTATTCACATAGAAAATCATATGATTATCACATATTTATTGCTACAAGTATGCTTGTAATTTGGGCTAAATAATAATCTTCCTTTGGGACGATCACTTTCACATAATATGCAAACATGCAATTAATTTGATATTTCATATCAACCACTAATGATACTCTTGTTTTTAATGGTCAAACATTAATCATAATGCATGTCAAATAATAAACTCTTCTTTATACTGATTTATCGTTCACATATGCAACTTTATAACAATCACAAGTTTACCGTCACATGTGTGTATAAAATCTGGCCAAATAGTAGTCTTCCTTTAGGTCGATTAATACTCGCATGGATACATATACACACTAACATTTGACATTTATTATGAACAATTCATAGAAAATATATCACTTTGGCGACTTCTTGTTTAATAAGTTCACTTAAAATGTCAAACAATTTTACTTAATTTCAAAAAGAAAAACCATTTAGTTGAGTTTGATTCAACACTTAATCCAAAACATATATTGTTTACATCCACATATAAATACATATATTTACTATAGCCTATTAGTAGCATCATAACATTCTCATCACAAGGAGAGCGTTCTGAATTCCAGTGATGATCCTTTTGAATTTTCCATAAAAAAATATTATTCATTTATAGATGACCAAATATGGCATGTCACATTATCCAAACAAAAAGAATGTTTCCACAACAACACTCACTTAATAATGCAATCAACCACCAACCAATACAACAAACCATAAGTGTTGCAACCATTTAAACAAACAAGTCATATAATATATATAAAACAAGACATATTCACATAATAGACTCATCCCAAGATACCTAGGACAACATCAATTTCTAGTCTTTGGACAATGAAATTAATTTGTAAGTGATTTTCTCAATGTAATGATCAAATATTAACAATTTGTTTTGTCAAATAATAACTTTTCTTTGGTCCGACTATTATTCACATGAAAAAACTTTATAATTGTTACATATTCATCATCACATGTATGTTATTATTTGGCCAAATTATGACTTCCTTTGGGCCAAACACAATTCGCATAAATAATCTCATACTCATATGTGTAATTTTAATCAAGTTCCACAATATAAGTTACTTTGGCAATATATTGAATCATTTAATTCAAAAATAATCACGAGACAAAAAGAAAACAATATGAGTCCATTATATATAAAAATTATGATCTTGGAATTAAAACCTTCAGATTTGATATCTTTTATCATTAACAAATTTAATCTCACATTATAATTCCAAATTAGAAAGGCACAATTTTAAAATAGAGCATATCTTGTATATATATGAGAATGGAGTATCTCCTCGTATAAGGAGATATGTTATCTCCTCCTACTAGTGAAATCGTGACATGTGTGATGTTTCATCATTTTCTATAAAAAAATATTTTTAAAAATAAACAAAATAGTACACATGTCACATTTTTACTGGCTAGAAGAGATAAGTTATCTCCTTATATGAGGAGATATATTATTCTATATATATATTTGGTCAATTATTTCATACACATATATATATACACTTCCAAAATGCAATAGAAAACAATATAAATTAATTGCAAGCATTAAGCTTAAAGGTAATATATAACTTAATTTTAATCATTATTTATGTGTCTTAAATCACAGTGAATCACATATTTATTGCTCATGACGCTAAGTACATATTTTATGCGATAATCATATTCCACAAAAATTGAAAACAATAAATACATTACATAAAATAATTGATCAAACCATGATTATATATATAACATATATGCACTTATTCAGATTGCATAATATCCCAATGTATAACAAACACACACACATATATATATATATATATATATATTTATTGCTCACATAATAGAAACATAAAAGTTAATATAATATGTCCACGTACAGATCTGAATATATACTTCAACACATGTTGCAAGAATTCATAATATAAATTACTCATAATTCAAATAAGCGGAAACAGATAAAAGTTATCCTCAATATTCCTAAATACCCAATTTTCATAATCAATAGTGGAAGCATAAAATACTCAAATTTAAAAGTTAGGGTTGATAAAAAAATTTGAGGGAAAATCATCTTTAATGGAGAACCATAAAATTCAGAACCTAAAGCTCTGATACTACTTGTTAGATGATATTTCCTTATGATTAGTGAAATATCAATCCTATGATCTTGAATCTCATGATTCTCACTCATCATATAAAACAAAGATATAAAATATACTTGAATCCATGTTCTTAGATCTACTTTTTTTATATACCTTTTTGAGATAGAGTTTTAGTATGATGATATTCCTCAACCATAACCGTTTCGTATGTGTTAACTTATATGATTCTCATTATCCCCTATAGGCCAACCGTTTGGGTATCCACTCATTAAGCTCATATCCGTTATCAGTTTCAGAAGTCTTATTGTTGAAATCCAAGGAAGAAGATAAAGAAGGTTCTTCATAGCATTCAACTTCATGAAGACAATGACAAGCTCAAATAATCCTCCCATCATTTTTACATTGAGTTTTCTTTTTGTTGTTTAATGGGCCTGGTTTCTTTTTATTCTTTAAGCCCATTTCACTAACTTCTATTTTTAGATTTCAGTTTAAGTTTGGTTGTTATGTTAGTTAGTCCAACCAACTTAGATTGCTATAAATAGGTTGTTCCTTCCTTTGAGAAATTAATAAAAGAAAACACATAAATAATACATTGCAGAGCTCTCATTCATTCATTTGCTTTCTTTCTTCATTGTGCTTCTTCTTCAACCTTCATAGTCAAGATGTGGTGCCATGTTTAACATGGTATCAGAGCTTGATCTGGGTAACACCTTTCTTCTTTAATAGATCTACTTTCGCTGCAAATTTCTTTTCACTTCTCCTTCGTGTTCTAGTTCCAAAAATGGAGACACGAGCCATCCAGCATATTAATCTTCTTCAAGGTCCAACTTCACCTTTCTTCATGAACCAAAATGAGAACCCTGGAGTTAGCATAGTTTCCAAAACTCTCAATGGTGACAATTACCATTCTTGGTCTCGGGCAATGGCCATGTCTCTAAAGTCAAAGAACAAGCTCCAGTTTATAGACGGTTCCCTCTTAAAGCCATCAATTGAGGACTCGAATTTTGTATACTGGGATAGGGGCAACACATTGGTTGTTTTTTGGCTGATACAATCTATTGATCCTTCAATCGCCCAAAGCATATTGTGGATGGAAACAGCCTTGCAGATCTGGGAGGATTTGCGCGAAAGATCTTATCAAGGAGACGTCTTCCACATCACAGAACTCTTGGCACAGATATATACCTACAAACAAGGTGATCTCAGCATAGGGGCTTACTAAAACCACATAAAAGGTTTATGGGAGGAGTTGGACAATTTCAGACCAATTCCATCATGTATATGTGTACAAAAATGCACCTGTACCTTGATTCCCACAATTAAGGGATATAGAGAGAGTGACTATGTCCTTTGTTTCCTCATGGGCCTCAATGACCAATATGAAGGGGTAAGGTCTCATATTATGTTAATGGATCCTCTACCATCCATCAATATTACATTTGCTCTCTTAATACGACAAGAAAGGCATATTAACTCACATTATGTTGAGCCTAGGGTCCTTATGAACACTGCTGAAAATGGGTATAATAGTAGTAACAACAATGAGTATGGAACCAGCTTTAAGATCAACAAGGGAAGAGGCAGAGGGAGAGCATACCAAAATCAAGGAGGAAGAGGGTCAGGAAGAAACCAAGGTGGAAGAGGCACCAAGATATGCACTTATTGCAACAAGTCAGGACACACCATTGATCAGTGTTTCAAGAAGCATGGATACCCACCACTTGGAAATTTGAGAAACTACAATGTAAACAGTCTCAATACCTTTGAAAGAGAGCCATTTAATGGTGAGAATCAGATTGACATCAAGGAACAATCTAGCTTTAACAACATTGATGCACAATCTGGTGTTAACATCACCCCTCAACAACATCAAACAATCATGTCTATATTGCAACAACCATCATGCAAGACTGGTCACAATGCAAACCAGATCAGTAACCAACCAATTGGACCAAGTGATAAAGGTAACAAGTACTTATTTAATTTCTATTCTAAAACCCTTGATTGGTACCTTGACACAGGAGCAACAGACCATGTATGTCACACACTATCACAATTCAAGACATACAAGAGAATCAATCCTATATATGTGACCTTGCCTAATGGCAATCAGGTGCTTGCCAACATTTCAGGAAGTATCAATTTCTCTCAAAACTTATACTTAAGTGATGTTTTATACATACCTTGCTTCAACTTCAATTTGATCTCTATCTCAAAATTACTTCTATCTATACCTTTCCAGCTAACTTTTTCCAAACAATCTTGTTGTATTCAGGACCTCTCATCATTGAAGATGATTGGTGTAGCTGAAGTAAAGAATGGCCTCTTTGCTATAAAAGACTCTGTTAAGAATTTACCTGCTATATGTACAAAACTGCTCAATAAGAATGTTAACTCATTTACTGCTTATGATAACAATGTATGGCATGTTAGATTAGGACACCCTTCCCATAGCAAAATGCTCATTATGCAGACCATGTTTGTCATCTTGCTAAACAAAAGAGATTGCCATATAATCACAGCATCTCTAAATCTGCTAGTGTCTTTGATCTAATTCACATGGATATGTGGGGCCCTTTTTCTATCCCTAGCACTTTTGGTCATAGGTATTTTCTGACCATAGTAGATGATAAATCAAGATTTACTTGGTTATGCTTGATGAAACTCAAGTCAGAGGTCCCTGATTTAATTAGAAAATTATGCTCCCTTGTTCTTACTCAGTTTGGGCTAAGGATAAAATGCATAAGGAGTGACAATGGGAAGGAGTTTTCCCTAAGACATTTCTATGATGAGCAAGGAATCCAACACCAAACTAGTTGTGTTGAAACACCCCAACAGAATGGGGTGGTTGAGAGAAAGCACCAACACATATTGAGTGTTGCTAGGTCCCTGGTTTTCCAATCAAATTTACCCCATTGTTTTTGGGATTTTGCTATAACTCATGCTATACACCTAATCAATAGGAAGCCTAGCAAAAACATCTCTGGTAAGACCCCTTTTGAAATCCTATATGGTAGAGTCCCAGACATATCACATTTAAAGGCTTTTGGTTGCCTCAGCTATGCTAGTACTATTGCTGCCAAAAGAAGAAAGCTTGATCACAGATCTAGAAAGGGTGTGTTTCTTGGGTTGAAAAAGGGAATTGGGGGGTATGTCATTTTCGATATCAGCACCCATGAGATCTTCATATCTCGAAACACCACATTCTATGAACATATTTTCCCTTTCCATGAATCAAACCACACTGAGACAGACCCTACTATAGCCTTACCTATTGACAGTACATATAATGATGTTAATAGTGGACCTACTCCTCAAACCTGCAACAATTTACCACCCATGCCTCCTACCACAACAGAAGAACAATACATAACAAGTGATCCATCCATCAATCCTACTGATAGCAACATAGCCTTTAATGAGACACAAGATCAGACCAACTCTCAACACAATATCCCTCGAAGATCTCATAGAACCAAGCACAAGCCTCAATATTTAGAGGATTACCATTGTGCCTTAAACTCCTCTGCCTCTCACTCAGACTTACTGAACCATTCAAAGGTTGAATACCCAATATCTGAGAGCCTATCCTATAACCAACTATCCAGTTCTCATAAACACTTCTCCCTTAGCATATATTCCAATGTTGAACCCGATACCTATCATGAAGCCATAAAACATGAATGTTGGCAGAAGGCTATCCAAAGTGAGCTTAATGTTCTAAAAGACAACAACACTTGGATCCTAACCGACCTTCCTAGCACTAAAAAAGCAATAGGCTGCAAGTGGGTTTTCAAGCTTAAGTATAGATCAGATGGATCTATAGAAAGGCACAAGGCAAGACTTGTTGCCAAAGGCTTTTACCAAACAGAAGGGCTTGATTATATGGAAACCTTCAGCCCTGTCATTAAAATAACTACTATTAGAATTATCATGGCTCTTGCTGCAACCAACAGTTGGCATTTGCACCAGCTGGATGTTAATACAGCTTTCCTTCATGGTGATCTCAAAGAGAATGTGTATATGCAAATCCCTCCAGGCCTCATTATTGATCAACCTGGATTGGTTTGCAAACTCCAAAAATCCTTGTATGGATTGAAACAATCCAGCAAGGAATGGCATGAGAAACTAACTAGCACTCTCATCCAAACAGGTTATCAAAAATCTTCTACTGATTATTCACTCTTTACTAAATCTACACCTTCTTCTTTTACTGCTATTTTAGTTTATGTGGATGACCTGGTCTTAGCAGGCAATAACATGAATGAACTTAATGATGTTAAAAGCATCCTTGATACAAAATTCAGTATCAAGGACCTTGGACCTTTAAAATACTTCCTAGGAATTAAGATAGCGAGATCTAGGAAAGGTATCATGTTCTATCAAAGAAAGTATGCACTTGATTTATTGCAGGAAACTGGGATGCTTGCTTCCAAACCATGTTCCACCCCAATGGAATATGGAAAACAACTGGTCAGCTCTGAAACAGGAACACCACTCACCAATCGTAGCATCTACAGGAGACTCATGGGTAAGCTTTTATACTTAGCTCATACTAGACCCGATATTAGCTTCTCTGTAGGACACTTAAGTCAGTTCTTGTCTAAACCTACTGATAAGCACTTTGAGGGAGCCAAAAGAATTTTGCGATACATCAAAGGCTCCATCAGTATTGGAATTTTCTTTCCTACAGGTTGTGATTTCAAAATCAAAGGATATACAAATTCGGATTGGGCAGGATGTCCTGACTCTAGAAAATCCGTCTCTACATATTGCTTTTATCTAGGAAACTCACTTGTCTCATGGAAAAGCAAGAAGCAACAAGTTGTTGCAAGATCTTCAGCAGAGGCAGAGTATAGAGCAATGGCATTAGGAGCCTGTGAAGCACAATGGTTACTTTATCTATTACAAGACTTGCAGATTCCTCATCCTCAACCAATGATTCTCTACTGTGACAACCAATCAGCTATTCATATAGCTGTCAATCCCATTTTTCATGAACGGACAAAACACATAGAGGTTGACTGCCATTCAGTCAGGGAAAAGATTCAAATTGGATTATTACATTTTCTTTCCATTCCAACTGATTCCCAAGTAGCTGATATATTGACCAATGCTCTTCCTCCTAACACATTTCATCACTTGTTTTCCAAGCTCGGGATGTTAGACATACACATCCCAACTTGTGGGGGCCTGTTGAGATCCAAGGAAGAAGATAAAGAAGGTTCTTCATAGCATTCAACTTCATGAAGACAATGACAAGCTCAAATAATCCTCCCATCATTTTTACATTGAGTTTTCTTTTTGTTGTTTAATGGGCCTGGTTTCTTTTTATTCTTTAAGCCCATTTCACTAACTTCTATTTTTAGATTTCGATTTAAGTTTGGTTGTTATGTTAGTTAGTCCAACCAACTTAGATTGCTATAAATAGGTTGTTCCTTCCTTTGAGAAATTAATAAAAGAAAACACAGAAATAATACATTGCAGAGCTCCCATTCATTCATTTGCTTTCTTTCTTCACTGTGCTTCTTCTTCAACCTTCATAGTCAAGATGTGGTGCTATGTTTAACACTTATTGTTTGTCAATAATTAGATCAATTATTTTGTAACCCCAAAATAAATAAGCAATATAATTGTATTAAATATATTATGCCTACTTTAATTAGAAATTATGAATTTCTAACAAAGTAATCTTTCTTTCTTCCTCCTATGCCATGCAAAAGAAGAAGAAACGTATAATACCAACAAAAAGTAAGCAAGTATAAATTAAAGGACTAATTTTTATGTCTGCATATATCATCTATAGTTTAAAAAATAATCAGTTGTACTGATTTTTCTGATATTTGACTTAATCGCATTACTTCTGATGTTAAATATTACACATGCATCTATCTCCAATTTTAACATCAGGTTTTAGAAAGATTAGATATTATAAACTTCCAATCACCAACCTACATGTTATATAGTGTTTTAATTATAATCTCATACCTTAAGTTGATTTTACAAGTATACAATTATAAGCTAATTTTATTATGGAAAACTGAAATATATCACTTTCCTAATAATATATATACTGATAGTGTAAAGATTTATATACAGTCAATATATCATCTATTATTCATTTGAATTACTTTTTTTCAAGTGTCAGTGATGATTAAAAATAAATAGTAGATGATATTGTAAAAAATTCTTATACTATTAATATATTTTTTTTTTTCTCTTCTTTTTATTATACTCTAAAAACACAAGATAAACGAAGAAGTATAGAGCTGGATGGTCAAGCGGACTAGAGGCCCCCACTTTGGTGGTGCAGCCTTGAATGCCTAACATGAGTTGGTGAACATCCCATAGTTGGTATCGTAGAGAGTCTAGAATAGTTGGTTTGGAGTTGGTTTGAATTGGTTATGTATTCTTTGACATAAACACTAAAAAGGAGGATAGGGTGAAGGAGAGTCTAATATTGGAATGTAATCATAAACTGAGTCTAATGATTTTTAACAAAAATTATTAAAAATGAGAAAAAAAATGTATATATTGACATTGTAAGATTTTTTATACTATCATTATATTATACATCATTCGTTTTCAATTATTGTTGATTTTTAAAAAAAAAATTAATCTAAATAAAGAGTGAATAATATATTGACTATGTATAAATTTTTATACTATTAATATATAGATACTACACTCTTTAAAAATAATTTAAAATTTTCCAAATAAATTTTTTTTTGGATGATTCTTATCTCCACCTAATAACTGAATTCCTGAAAACACTATTAGTTCCCTTGAAGGACATACCTCACAAATTTCTCAAAACTCATTCTACCTTCGCTCATGTCATCTACTATAGAGAAAATCTTGTATAAAAAGAAATCGATATCTCATAAGAGACATATATATTTATGTTTATTAGTGTTATTAATTAGTAATAAATTTTAATTAGAATTGAATTTTTAATGTGGTGTCAATAATCTATTAATTATTTCTACATAAATAAGTTTTCACACAATCTCTTTATTAGAACTAGCGTGTCGACTGACACTTCGTGTCTGTCGACCCACATTCTTATTTTTATGATATTAAGTATATACACAAAGTTTCTATAAATTTCTCAACTCGTGCCTATAAATTTTTCAAAGTTTCTATAGAGATATACATTACTTTCCTTCAAAGTTTGCAATTTCGTATTTGTATAGTGGAATTTCAAGCGGTTATTGATATAGTGGAACTGTGAGGTGAATGAATTGTATCAAATCCAATTAAATTTCATTTCCTTTATACTTTATGCAATATGTATGTTATAAAATTATTTGCAAGGTGTGTTACAAAATTATTAGTAACTTCTATATTACAAAAGAAAACATAAAAACATTTGATATGGTAAAGGGTAGAATTGAAATATAAAAATTACCATCTTCAATTACATATTTTTCCTTTTGGCTTTACATATTAGTATAAATATATTTGTATTGTTTATATTATATATATCTCGATATGTAGGGTTTATTTAGAATTTTGTATGCAAATTATGTACTATGTCTACGTATTTAATTTTTATATATTACATTTTTTATAATTAGAATATATTTATTGTATTCGGTGTATTTTATATTATAATTTTTGTATGTTTATGATAATATTTAGTTTAAGGTGAGAGATGTGATTAATTAATATGTTGGTATTGGTTAATTATTATTAGATGGTTTTTTTATAAAAATTAAATATTATGAAGGGAAAAATAGGAAGTGAAAATTACACCATGGTGGAAGTTACACAATGTTTTGCCTTTATATATACTAGTGTGTACAGGCACTTCGTGCCTGCCGGCAAATATTGTGTGATACTACATATTCAATTTTTATATATTATATTTTTTGTGTGTTTATGATAATGTTTAATTTAAGGTGAGATATATGATTAATTAATGTATTGGTGGTAGTTGCTTAGGATTATATAGTTTTTTTGTAAAAATTAAATAATTTCAAGGGCAATATAGGAAATGAAAATTATACTATAAGAGAAGTTATTTCATGTTTTAGCTTTATATATAGTGTCTGTTCTTTAAGGTTTCAGTACAATGACATCCCGTCCCTTGTTGCCATTTGGCACTCGAGTGTGTTTGCTGCGCATGCTTGTTCCCAAGGAATGTGTGTCTCATCAGTTAACCCCAATTCTCCAAATTCTGTTGTGAATTAAATTATGTGATTATTATTTAGAGTGAATATGAACTTTATGAATTTATGAATTAATGATACTTGTAGATGTGGAAAAAATAAAAATTCAAATTGGTAGACCAATAAGACGTTGACCTAATAATACAGAGAAAAATACAAAATAAAGAGAAAATATAAAATAATCATTCTATCAAGGTGTAATTTGTGATCAAATTTTGTCATCATCATCTTCTTATTTTTATAAAAAATCATATATCATTATGTTTTTATTATACTCTTATTATCTTCTTATTTTGAAAGTGTATTTAAAAAATTGAACATTACACCAATCGAATAAATTCAACTACAAATTAAAAATATTTAATATAAAATACTATATTTGTCATTTATAACGTACAGACTATACGTCATAAGACCAATAAGGCATTGGCCTAATGATATGAGGTTTCGATAGAAAGAAAAATACAAAATAAAGAGAAAATACAAAATAATCATCCTATCATAGTGTAATTTGTGATTCCATATTTTGTCATCATTATCTTCTTATTTTTACAAAAAAAATCATATAACATTATGTTTTTATTATACTCTTATTATCTTCTTATTTTAAAAGTGTATTTAAAAAAATTAAACATTACACCAATCGAATAAATTCAACTACAAATTATAAATATTTAATATAAAATATTATATTTGTCATACTATACGTCATAAACATTAGGAAAATGAGTTGATAAGTAGGTTAGTCATAGTCAATATGATAATTAAAATAAGATAAAAATGAATGTGAGTGTCCCTCACTAAGTTCAATTCCTGAGAATTGAAAAATATTAATCATTATAACCGGAATAACTCTAGAAACTTGGTATGAATGATTGTAGTGTATTAACTCAGAATTTCAGAACCAATCCTACTTTTTTTCCACATGGGTTTTTATTATTTGTACTTGCAAAATTGACAAGTGGCAGAAAAACTAGTTAGAGGTGGAGTGGAGCAGTTTTTTCAAAGAGACCACAACTATCTATTTCTATCTCAAACAAAGATTTCTTCCTAAAATGTCTCATATGCTGTTCTCACACAGTGATAATAAAGTAAAAAAAAAACAATAATAATAATAATATTAATCTATAGTATATATAAAGCCAAAATTTGAAATAACTTCTCCCATGGTGTAATTTTCATTTCCTATTTTGCCATTCACATTATTTAATTTTTACAAAAAAACTATATAATCCTAAGCAACTATCACCAATACACTAATTAACCACATACCTCACATTAAATCAAACATTATCATAAACACAAAAAAATATAATATAAATTACACCGAACATAACAAATACATTTTAATTTAAAAAAATGAAATATATAAAAATTGAATATGTAGTAGTATCACACAATATTTGCGTCGTGCCTGTACACACTAATAATAATAATAATAATAATAATAATAAAAGTTTAATTTTTAATTGAGTGCCTGTTAAAATATAGGACATGGTCTTGAACAACATATATTTATTCCTTTGTGTCCGAGTCTCACTAATTTCTCATTGGTTTCTTTGTTCAACCCACTTCTCTAGATTATCTCCACAAAACTGTACTAAGTGGTGGTTGTTACTCTTCCATGTTCTTCCCTCAACTTCTACTCACTACAACTACTACTTTTTGTGTCCACAATAAACTGCATCGTATTCAGGTTTAACTTTAACTTATAGCTTTCCATCTTATATATGTTTTAATCTGTTCTTCTTCTTCTTCTTCTTCTTCTTCTTCTTCTTCTTCTTCTTCTGTGGCTTAACTATAAAACTTGTTTTCAATCTTCAGCTACCATCAAATTTTAGATATGTTTGACATTTTGTTTGGGTGGTCCAAAGCTTCAAAATGGTAACTAAATATGTTATATGTAAATTGAAAAACTTTGAGATTCTTATACTTTAACATTCATGCATGAATTTTTCACTCCCATTTTCTAACTATGGCTCTATATTCTTGCAGTAAGAAGGCGATCAAAAGTGCCCGGAGCCGGCTTGGGCTACTCAAGAACAAGAGGCAAGCAATAGTGAGGCAACTTCGAAAAGATTTGGCTGAGTTAATACAGAGTGGTCATGAAGAAACTGCTTTTAATAGGGTTTGTTAATGCTTCACCATCACATAAATAACAATATAACATAACTCATTTATTAATTACTCGTGTCATATGTTCATTAAAGTTGGATAACTTTTGTGACAGCTTTGATTTTTATAACTAAAATCTAAGTGACAACTTTAACTTTTATAACAAAGTAGTCATGAATAGATGTGGTTGAAACATTTTTGTTTATTAATCCTGTGTGCATGATTATCTCCCTTCATATATTGTTGGGTTGTGGATTTTTAATTAAGTATGATATGAATATTTGGATATTATTTTCCATAAACAAAGTTGCATAGTTACAGCTGGCATTTAATAATAGCTTTCATGTGACTATGCCTTGCACTAGTTGGCTAATTTTTATTTCTAAATCAAATTCTACATAAACTCTGTATATGCCTTCTGAATATTTGTAGTTTAACTAGTCCAGTTTGTGCATAATTCAAAGCCATAATAGGATTTGTGTTGAGGTAGCACTTGTTTTATGCAGAAATTATTACTTCGTTATAATCTCTATACTGAATCTCTGATAGTCTGATGTAACTATAAATATAGCTTGTAACGATTTATAAATGATATAGATAGTAGAACCACTTAGGCCATATAATTCATAGTATTACCAGAGCCTTCATGTAAATAATAGCAAATATATATATGGTAACTTAGGTCACAAGTCACAACCTTGTATGTTTCTGTCATAAAGACAATGAAGTACTTATTATTGTATATCTTTTTTCTCAAATTTTCAGGTTGAACAACTGATTGAAGATGAAAGCCTATCTGCTGCATATGAATTGTTAGATCATTTCTGCCAATTTATCCTTACACAACTCGCATATATCCGAAGGAACAAGTAATGCCTTGCAATCCATATATCTAAATCAAAATACAATTTTCACCCTACACACCTTACAATAATTTTTCTGATAGTTCAACTTTCCAAAATCAGGGATTGCCCAAATGATATTAACGAAGCCGTTTCTAGTCTTATATTTGCTTCTGCGAGATGCGGCAACATTCCTGAGCTTTGTGCAATCAGAAAGCTCTTTGGAAAGCGTTATGGCGAGAAATTTGTAACTACGGCTATAGAGTTATTTCCTGGAAATCTTGTAAACAAACAGGTACTTACATTTTTCTCTAAAAGTGTAACGACTTTAAATTTGAAGCAATATCACTTTTGTTAATGATGTATGTTACATTCATCAAAATCTTAAATTCACAGTTTATTAATGATGTATATTACATTCATCAAAATCTTAAATTTACAGTTAAAAGAGAACTTGTCCCAAAAGTTTGTGGCGGATGATCTGAAGTACAGAATGGTGGATGAAATAGCTAGGGATACCTGCCTCCAAAAACAATTTTTGGCCATACAATACTACCCTGATTGGCAACAATTGCAGGTAACTCATTTGTACCAAAGTCAATGTAATATTAATGAATTTATATTCTATCCTTTTTACCTATACCAAACTATGCTGAATGTTTTTGCATAGGTGAAAGATAACAAAGGGTGTCAAGTAGTAGGAAATGATGTCCAAATAAAGGACACAAATGCAGGATCTAAAGTCCACTCTTCAGAGTTTGAAGAGATAAAAAGTGATGTCACATGTTTTAACTCATATATATCTAAGCCAAGTGAATCTTGTTCTAGTGTTCAGAAATATCCCCCATATATTCTGAGCTCTCCTTTGCAAAAGAACTTAGAGAAGAAAAAAGACTTTCCTGTGCTATTTTCAGTCACAACTAATAGTATGCAAAACAAGGAAGAAAGTATGGCTTTAGCATGTTCTGAAGAAAGGGTAAGTCTCCCTTCATATCCTGAAGAAATGGTAGATTATGTTGATGACATTGAGGAGTGTCGGTTTTCGGTATCAAAACATGGTGCCTGCCAAGACCAAATGCTATTTAAGTTCAGATCATCTGGCCTGTCCAAAAGACAAAAAACTCAATTTGACTGTGATGAAAGTGATATGATTGAAGATGAATCACTAAGTGAGAAATCAAGCATAAGGAGCTCTAGAAAGTGCAATAGTCCACCTGAGAAAATATCCAGAAGGAGATCAACATCCCGGGAATACAAAGGCGTAATGGATCTCGGATACTTGATATACAATCACAGGCCACATAAGTGTAGTACTCATCACAGCGGAAAGCACCAGAAGCCTTCAAGTTCGAAGATTTTAGAGTCATGTCAAAGCGAAGATGGCTCCGGGAGAAAACAATTCAATTTAAAAATGACTGGCTGCAGCTTGAACCATCCTTGTTATTTTAGCATTCATGATGGTAATGACTGTTTGGAAGGTTTATCAATTAATCCAAACAGAGGGATCAATGGTTCACATATTCAGCAAGGGACTAAATTAGTAAGGTCAAAACTGAGGGACCAAATTGGTGCAAGTGAGTATCATGAATTTGATTACCCTGAATACAAAGTTGGGAATGGGAACAATGAAATAAAAGAAGTGACCTTTGCCTCTAAGGGAAGTTATGAATCTGCCAATGTTTCCAATCCAAGGACTAATGTGTCCTTACCAATAGAAACAGAAGTGCCCTACTTAAGGGCCATGACAATGCCTCAAGAGAGACACAGAAAGAGCAAGGACAAGGACAAGATATTAAGGACATATTCATGTCCTTCTCAACATCCCAATCATGTGCATCCTAAGTTGCCAGACTATGATGACATAGCTGCTAAGTTCACTGCACTCAAGAGAAAGCAGCTACAAAACAAAAAACTGGACTAGGAGGCGATAAGAAGTATATATACAACATTTGTATAGTACTGTTGCCAATTTGCCATATGCAAATTTTTATTAGCCATTAAAATAGCTTTGTATGAGATTGTATTTGATATCAGTAAGCATTCTTTGATATTCATCCATGTAATGTAAGATTGTAGTGATTGATTTTTCTGGCGGGAACTTGCTTTTGTTGGAGCCTTGGAGGCAATAAGTGAAGTTTTTTGGGTGTGAAATTTAAACAACTCACAAGTTCCATCTAAGAAGAATTTTATTTTAAAGAAATAACTCTCAAGTCCCACATTGGATAGATAAGGAACTTGAAAAAAAAAAACATGCTATAAATCGAAGTTTCCTTCCTTCATATTTTCTTGTCCAAGTTGGGTACTTACTTGATTTCTTCTTTCTCTCGTAGTTTTTGTCGATGCATTTCTGGTCTACTTCTCTTTCTTTCTGTAGTACTATAATTGGCACATGTAGTCATATTATATACATTTTGAAAATTAGCATTAGTAGTCATCTTGTGGTGAGTGTATTTGAAAATTGGCACTAGTAGAGCGATTTGTTCGTGACTTAGTCACTAAGTATTCTTTCATATCATTAAGCTATAGTAACAACATTTCTATCAACTAAATTATATGGGAAGAATACACATCTACCTTTTCTAAGGCTTCTCCTGCTTATAAATGCTGCATCAAAGCCAGACCTCTTCAGTATGCAGAATCCCACCCCAGACAAGAAAATATCTTCTGTATGGCCCCATATACAAAACTTTCAGTTAGCCCCTCAAATGATAAAAATAAAATAAAAAATTAATCATTCAGATATTGGGTTAAGTTCCACTTTCAAATAATAACTGTAACCCTCTCTTACATTTTTGTTTCTGGTTATTGCAATACTTAAGAACAACTAGAGGGACTCACTCTTGCTACATGAATTTCATAAAATATTGATGAAGTACCTAACTGCATAACAGCCTTCAATTCCATCTCTACTCCATAGCTAATGGACAAAGGCATAGAACCTATGAAGCACCAACACTTCAATAACCCTTCACGTATCCGTGTTCGACATGTATCCGATATTGATACTCTCCAATACTTCATTGATACGTATCCATAGCATATTGAATATATATTTTTGAAAAATAAATAATTTATAAATCTGATATTTTATGAATACTCTCCGATACTCTTAAAATGTTTCTCGATATCTTATAGACACCCAAAATATCACACAATAGCATTTTAAAAGAGAGAAAGACATAACAAAATCAATTAAATAGAAAAGAAAAATCTAATATGCAATCTACCAAGTAGACTTGTAGAAAGACATGTGTATTGCATATAGAATGAATAGGAAATGCATATACATAATGTTGATCATCGATTAAATGGGATTGATCATCATATGACAATATGAATTTCATTTTGTATTTAGTGATGTCTATAAAATATGTTTCTTATTTGGAATTCATAACAATAATTATATGTTTCTTATGTTTTATAGATTTTATATATTTTCAAGAAAATACATATCTGATGTAAATCATCCTAGGGAAGCCTTTGAATCAAAGGGAAAGAGGGGTCATGAAGGTCCTATAACTTGGGCCAGAGCCAAATCAAGACCATCCAAGGTCACAAAAGACTCAATTGACCTTGAATATCACATGAATGAAGAACATTTATGTCCTTAGGTTAATTATTTACTTTGGTTTATTTTTATTTGCATTATTATTAACTAGTGGGGATAGGCACTTCGTGGCTTCTAGCACAAATTCATATTTTTATAATATCAATTATTCAAATTTTATATATTTTATTTTAGAGAATTAGAATATTTTTTGGTAATGAGTGTAGTTTATATTGTATTTTTTATTGGTGATACTTTATATTATAACTTTTTCTTTTATTATAATATTAGAGAGGTGATTAATATGTTGGTGGTACTTACATATAATTATATGGTTTTTTTTGTAAAAATTAAAAAGTTTAAGGGCAAATAGGAAAGTAAAGTTATATCATGGTAGTTATATCATGTTTTCCCTTTATATATAGAATAGAATATATATATATATATA
>NW_017720609.1:0-17591 GCF_001865875.1 Lupinus angustifolius | reverse complement strand
TATATATTAAATAATATATATAATTTATATAAACATGAAATTAGAACTTATAAAGGGTAAAATAGGGAAACACAAACTGCAACATGGATAATTATTTTATGTTTTCCCTTTATTAAGTAGTATAGATAAATGAGAATTTATTCTCATGGATAGCTTAAGTATTTATTTCCTTGATTTAAGTATTTTAGTTATTTAATTTCATGTAATTTGGGGTTGGAAAATTATTTGCTTCCTTATATAAATGGTCTATTAGTGGCCAATTATTTAATCTAGACTAAGACTTAGTATATGGCACTAGGGACAAAGCTAACGAACAAGACAAGGCTAAACACCATTCAAGACACGAGGAGATAGAGTTATAGATAGAGCTGTCAAAACGGGCGGGCCTAGTCGGGCCGACCCGCCAAAGCCCGAAAATTTATATGGCTTGGGTATCATTTTAGCACTTTTTATAGAATCCGAGCTTTTTAGCCCGACCCGACCGGGCTACTTTAAATCCGGGCGAATTCGGGCTACCCGTTTTACTTATTTATTTTGATCTTTTTTGAACCTTTGACTTGGTAATACGCACTAAATGAAAATTTACAAAATAACTTATAATAAAAAATAGATAATAAGTATTATGTTATTGTGTATTTAATTCGATTTAACTTTTACCACAAAAACATAATAAAGAAAATAACGTTTATAACAAAACTAAAATTGACATAAATTATTTATCATAGAGAACTCTAGACAACAAAATTTAATATAATAGGTCATAATGAAAGTGTGAAGAAGATCTTTGCTCCTGACCTTGGCAAGATTTCGATGAAGACACCAACATCACCAAAAAGAAGAAAAAGAAGATTACTTATGAAGATCAAGAAGATTAAAGCTTCAAGAAAATTAGTCTAAGTCTAAATAGATACTTTTATCATATACTCTTTAATATACTAAAGTAGTAATGCTCAAAATATTTTAAAAGAAATTGAAACACTTTAAGTTTTAAATGAGAACATTTTTCAAAATATTGTGTAACAGGTTACTGAAATTTGAGTAACATGTTACATGAGTGAGAATTAGTTATCCAACAATATTTTAATTGGAGTAACCGATTACTCTAAGTGAATTTTAATTCACTGTTGGACATAACATTTGAGTAATCGATTACTCAATGCTGTAATCAGTTACTGAGAGTTGTTACATCAGTTTTTCAGATTTGAAACTAAAATTTTTTCATCCCAAACGTAATGCCTTCATTCCAAACAATTTCTACTCTTTCATAAAGGCACAATGCCTGATTGGAAAGCCTATTTAAAGGCATTAGAACTCACAATGAAAACAACCTTTTGAACAACTCTTTCATAACTCTTTAATTCTTTTCTCACAACTTACCTACACTTTTCTGAAATAATTATCTACACTTCTAAGCAACTTACACTCAAACTTTCAAAGTCATTTTTAGAGTTTCTTGAAGTAAAGTGTTTGAAAGTTTTGTAAACTTAAAAGAGCATTATTACTAAGTATACAAAAAAGTTTTGGATTGCAAGTGTTATTATATTTCATACTTGTAAAGGCAATCCAAGTCATCATTGTAATTCTTCATTCATTGTAATTACTTTCTTTCACAAGGGTGTGAATAGAAAGGGAATAGAGTTACTTGGAAAGGTGTTTTCCAATGGTATAAGTATTAGTGAGTGTGTTAGGTACATAGAGATCTCGGGGTGAGATATTATAATTACAACTCATAATATTTAGTGGAAAATCTCTTGTGCTGCAAGAGTACTAGACGTAGCCTTCAGTGGACAAGAAGGTGAATCAGTATAAAATCCTTGTGTACTCTCTTCTCCCTTATCTCTTTGATTTATTCTTGTTTATTTTATGCAATATTATCCGATGCACTTTAACTCTTCATTTTGCAGAAAAAGTGATCATAATTTCTAATCAACTAATTCACCATCCCCCTCTTAGTTGCAATCTCAGTCTTATAGAAAGTGTTGACAAAGAACATACAAAAAATAATATTTTTGATAGTATCTAAATGTTTATATATTAAAGTGAAGTTACAAATTAATATTGTGTTAGAGAGTGAGAGTCTAATCGAAATGAGAGATTTAAAAAAAAGAGTTATGTTGAAAATCATACACATGGACTTAACATCACGTCTTAACTCAAATGCAAGACATTAAATCTATAAGTTTGGTTGCATTTGGTTAAAAAAGTAATATGTTAATATCAAATGATACATATTTTTTTAAATAGATTAAATATGTTAAAAAAATTTAAATTTTTTTTTAGTTTATGCGGGTCGGCCCGCCACAACCCGCAACCCGCTTAGGTAGGGTTTGGGCTACAACTTGATATGCATAAATTGTATCAGAGCTTTTTAGTCCGGTCCAGTTTAGCCCGAATTCGATGTGGGCTAGCCCGAACCCGTCCGGGTAGTCCATTTTGACATCTCTAGTTATAGATAAGGAGCCAAGAGTTGGAAACATTTGGCTAGGCGCCTCATTCAATTCCAAATCTTAGCACAGCTCACTTCATTTGAAATCAAGGGCGTGATCAAACTTAGGAGATAAGGCATGGCTACATCTATTTGGCAAGGAATTCAAGGAAATTATCTATTCAATTATAATCAAGATAATTAGGATATCTAAATTCCAATAAGCTAAATCAAGTCAAGGATTAAATTAACAAGAATTTTGATAATAAGTTCGTCGTGAAGATAAGGAAGATAAAACCTCTAACTTTCAAACTCATTTTCGACCAACTCTTGAAGAACAAGCCCTTATCAAATCCCTTAAAAATAGGACCAGACCGGGTACCTTCCCATGAGCCAATTCTCTTCATATCCATTTGGTTCCAACCTTCCTTGAATCAAGGATCAAACCATGACTCAAAACTTGGTCAAGCTTTCAAGGCAACAACAACTCAACCAATAACTCCAAAAATCTCAACTGAATTACATTAGTTAGGATTTTCATTTTTCATTTTTCATTTGTTAATTAAATCTTAGACTGTCTTTATTTTTATTTCAGCTTGGTAGTATTTGCCTATTCATGTAATGCTTTATTTCATTAATGAATTAAGTTGAATTTGAGTTTAAAACATTTGTGTTTTTGTTTAGTTGAGAGTGTCTCCTAAATCCTACCATTGTTGGTCGTGGCCACCATTGATGAATTCTTATCAAGCTTCCTAGATTATGGCGAATAACATTGGCCTATCAAGTATCCATACTTGTAGCGCCTCACCTTTCAATCTTTTCCACATTCACAAGTGCCTCACGCACAACACAAATCCTTTCATTTCCATACACATCAAATCATGACTATACCTTCCATAAATCATCCATTACACCCTCTTCTTTCATACAAAATCCATCCCTAATCAACCATACACCCAAGTCGAGTTCATCCCTAGAAAATACACCCTACACCTAAGTCTTTTAACCCTAAATCATATAACCAGCCTTGATCTAAAAACCCTTACACACTTCCTCAACCTAACAACCACAAACCCTTACCCTAAACACATAAAGTACTAACCTTTTTCAACCCTAACCCTCGTACACTTATCCTAAAGATCAAACCCTACATACTCACCTAATCTAAGCCTAACATCATCCAAAAACCCTAAACTACTACCCAACCAATGCCAAATACCTACAATCCCAAACACACAATCATGATCTAATTACTACACACAAACCCATCAAAAATTGGCCTAAAAACTTAAATAATATCAAAACTGAATTCTGATTTATAAAGCTTATAACTTCAGCTAAAACCGATCCTAAAACAAAGGCAGCCATAAGAGGTTGTCATCAGTATCGACGTATCGGTATCGATGTTTCATAGCATAGAACAAACATGTAAGAATCCCTCAACAAGAATGTAGAGACTAGAGAGAGGATGCCTCGATAAGTAAGTTAAACTTATGTCCCTTAAGATCATGTTTGGTACCCTACTCAATATATTTTTTGGAGTTACCATTTCATCAAAAGTATTTGACTATTTGCAATGCGGTAAACAAGTTATGCATTTTACGTTTGCTTTTGTACTTTCTTTTCTTTTAGCTATATATTATTTTGAGCTTAACATATAGGTTGGTTTGCGCCTTTTAATAATAATTAATTAAATAGAGAAGTTTATAAACTATTTACTAATTTTAGGTAGTACAAAAAATATTTAAAAAATGGGATAGTCAAAGTAAAATTAAATTATTTACCCAAATTGATAAACCATTATTAAATTATTTATGCCTTGACACAATTCGGATGTTGATTGACCCAAATAAAATATGTAAACTAAAAAAATGGAAGTGACAACATGCCCCACACCTTTTTTTCAACTTTTTATTTTATTTTTTATTTTATTTTTTTAAAATCAATTTTTTTTAAAGAAATTTGGAGAAATTATTTATTTATATTTTATAACTTTTTTTTAAAATAAAACAATTTATTTTATATTTTTTATTTAAAATCTCCTACCACCCAACTACACCAATTTATATTCATCAACCACCAACTATCCAAATTTATAACTCCTAACCTCCAACCACCTAATTGCCCTCCACTCTATAAATACTCATTCTCAACCTCATTCTATCTCACTTTATCCCACTCTTTTCTTCCTACTCATCCTCTTCTTTCTTCATCTATAAGGTAATTTATTTATGTTTATTTTTAGATTTTTTTAAATCAAATTTTATAAAAAAGATTTGTTGTAGATATTTATTTAAATTTTATTACTTTTATTTAAAACATACAACAATTTATTTTATATCTCTTATTTAAAATTTTCTACCACCCAACTATAACAATTTATACCAATCAACTCTCAACTATCTAACTTTATAACTCTCAATTTTCAACCACCAAAATTAATTCCCCTCCACCCTATAAATACTCATTCTCAACCTCATTATAATTTGGATAGTGGAGATTGAAAGTATAAATTGTTTTAGTTGTGTTGTAGGAGTTTTAAATTAGTGATATAAAATAAATTGTTGTATTTTTGAAAAAAGTAGTAAAATTTAAATAAATATCTTATGCAATTTTTTAAAAAAGTTTGATTTTAAAAATATAAAAATGAAAAAAAGGAGCGGGGGCACGCTGCTACGTGTCGTTACTTCAACATGCAACACGTATGTCACTAGTTTACTTTAACTATGACTACCCATTTTGATAAATAATTTATTTTGACTGCTTTATTTTAGTAAATATTTTTTAGAACTAATCACAAATTTATAAATAGTTTAAAAACTGCTCTATTTACATAATTATTTCTAAAAAAGTGCAAAGGTAAATTAACCACGTATATAATTATATATGGTGTCAAGTTGTTAGTGTTAATTGAATAGCAGCACGTCTTCTGTCCCAAAAAGTATATTACTTCATGTCACTTCTTCTGATTGGTTAGAAAAATAATTTATTATTAAATTTTTAACTAATATATAATTTTTCCAACCAATTAGGATAAATGACACATGGAGTGACACATTTGTATGGGATAGCATATGTGATCCCTAAGGAAATTTGAGGAACAATTTATAGAATAGAAAGGTGTGGAATAATGTTTGTTTGGAAGAGGAAATAAAAACAGTTTTTTTATTTTTTATTTTTAATAAGCAATTTAAAAAATAACTTTGACTATATAATTGTTTCATGTAGAGTAAATGAGAGTATTTTTTATCCAACTTTTATCTACATTCTACTAACATATTGATGACTCATATTAGCAAACTTTTATTTATATATTATATATATATGATATAAATTATTAAATTTGTTACAAGATTTTAAAAACAATAAAACTCTTGTTAAAGTTTCATTATATCTAAATTCCAAACTTAATAATTAGCATTATTTGTGTTTATTGGACATGTGTCCATGCAAGTCTTGCACTATGAATCCCGTAAGTTGGATCCGTTAGAAAGTCCTAACTATTAACCAGACATGAATGGACCAACCAAGGTTGGTCCAATTGATAAAAAAATAGTTTATATTACATAAGTCCACCAGTTCAAATTTTGCTAATAAATTATAGTACTTCTCAAAGCCTCGTAGAATCGCGAGACTCACTTCATATCATATAGCCTTAGGACTCAACTCATATAAAGTTTGAACATTGATTATATGTCACAAACAGTGTTATATTTCATTTCTCAAACAAATTAAAATGTTACTTTTTTAAAAATAAATTTTTTATTTATGTGATAATATGTAATTGGCTTGAAAAATAGAATGGGACACTATTCAGGATATATAATCTTTATCCACAAAGTTTAAGATATTAAAACTGGTTATTATACATTTTACAATTTATAATTTAATATTTATTGATAGTCTCCAAATATTTTACACTTTCCTTATATCATTCCTTATACATTTATATAACACTAAAAAAGTTTATGGAATAGAATTTAAACTATTATTAATAGAGGAAAACAGAATGATGTGATGTTCAATGTGGATCACCGGCACGTGTTGATTTTCATCGACTCTTTTTATGAAAACAATGTGATAATGTTTGACTTGGTAAGGATCAATGTTATTAAAACCGGTTCGGACCGGCCGGTTCGACCAGAGAACTGGCCAACCGGTCCCATAACCGATATGAAACAAGTGTTGTGTCAGCTAAGCATCAAAATCGGTGTAAACTAGAGAAAAACCAATGAATCGTGTCAAAACCTATGAATCAGCCGGAATTTGATTGAACCGGTCGGTTCATACATGTAATTTTTAAAAACCTCACATAGGCACATACCACATAGAATTAGAAACTCATTTTCTTCATTCACACGAACAAACCCTTCCTTCCTTCTCAATTCTTAATCCCATTTCTTCTTAATCCTTTTTCATCTCACTTCCACACTTCCTTCCTTCTTAGTCTTTAGTGTTTTTGGATAGATAAGCACAAGTTAGAATTCATTTTTGGTTTGGAGAATTCAGACCACCTCCTCTAAATTGTGCCGGCTAACCTATAGAAATTCAATTTTATGAACATGACCATATAATGCAGCCACCAAAACCTCTTTTTTTTGGGATAATTCGATTCATATTACAAAATAACTTTCCCAACATTAGTTTTTGTTACCATTCCTAGTGATAAAAACTTTCTTAGTTATTCTTTCATTATCCATTGCTTAGTGCTTCTTACCTCACCATTTTCATTCATTTGTTTTTATCTGTTTTATATATTTTAATTTTTTCTAATTGTTTGCAGGCACCTGGTTGTTGAATTGGAGAAGTTCTTTTTTATCCTTTTGTTTTATAATCTGAAAAATCCAAGGCAGAATGATATTGTGCCCTGTATTTCAGCAGTTAAATGTGTGAAAGAACATTTAGTTTGGTGTATGAAAAATGATATTGTTGTAGATCAATTAAATTTAGAAGATGATGATGATGCATAACTCAACCCTATGGAGAATGTGAACCTAGTTGAAGACAACGTTAGTCAAGCTTTGGACTTAAATGGTGAAGAAATGGAACCTCAATATGAAACAACTTTGACTCATTGATGTTAAAGTTTTAAATATATAATATGTTTTGTAGACTGAGTTATGAACTTGCGTCATATGTTTCGAGTTTGTTAAGTAAGACAAGTACTTGTGGATTACTATTTGTATTTGTAATTTAGACTTTGAATTTATTAAAGTTGTTTGTTTATGAGAATTCTTACTTTGACTATAAATATGGATTATAAATTTGAGTATCTACATATTAGATAATTTTTGTTACAGGTTTACACACATATAGATATAAGCATGTATGTCCGTTTAATCGGTTTAATCTCATGCGATTTAATTATTGAACCACTGGTTAAACCACTAAATCAATATCATCACCGGTTTAATGACCGGTCCGGTTTTAATAAGGACAACATTTTTGATAATGTGAGAGTGGTTTTGATGTTTGAATCTTTAGCATTGTTGCACCGAAAGTGACAGCTAATGAGAAATACGTGAATCAATTGCCTAAAACATTTTCATTGGTTCACTATCTCACTACTCAACTCGGATTCAGATTTTAGACTTTTGTGTTGTATAATGGGTTATATTTTAATGGACTAGATATTTAATTTTCTTATTATAATAACAATACAAGTTATAGAATATGACTGATATAAAAAGATCGGAGTAGTGAGCTATAAATTTAAGGAGACAATAGACACAACACAAACACAAATATGTGTTCTCTAATATATAGTGGTAGTCTATCAACACTCTAAGGGACGTAGGCATAACTGGACAAACCTCATTACCAAATTCATTATGTTAGGTAAAAATGCATCTTGTAACATGAAGGGATATATTTTGTTTTGAATAGTATAACTCTTGAATTGGAGAGTTGCGAATGAAATGATAAGACTCTTGAAAAACAGTCTATATATAATGTTTGATGAAAGCACTATAATCATCAGAAAAAGACTTTAAACATTGTTCATATTTTTGTCCATAAAGTTTGTCTCTATCGGCCATCAATAAAAGAAGATCATAGAAAGAAAGAGAAAGAGATAGAAGAGTTTCTCTAAAGACGAAGAACAATACACATCAATAATGGAGGATTGTGTCGTTATAGATAGAAGTAATCCACAACCATTTTTATTATGTGAAACCTATAAAATCTGAAAGATTCATTTACACGTGATTTCCATGAATTAAATTACATGTGATATCAGAATACTGTGTTTAAGAATTTATAGTTTTCCATTAATTTTGATTCGATTCTAAATGATGTTTTAAAATGTGTTGTTGAATATTTAGAGAACTTAAATAAAAGTATTTCCACTGTATCATAGTAACAACTAATGAAAACATAAATAAAATGCTATATCTGTTTTTATTCTGCACTATTTTGCTATTATGTTTTGTTTAATTATAACATTTAATACATGAATAAAGAATGCTCTCTTCAACACTGTTTCATATATATATTTAGGTACATGCTTATATGCCATAAATATTACGCAGAAAGTAAAGTGTTTATATCCGTTATATATATTATGCAGAAATTAATCAGTGTTTTTTTTCTCCCTCTGTTCTATCTATGTTATGTTTTGTCCACGTCTCTGTGTGGATAGAGAGAGACAATATATATGTATTGCTATATGTTATAGGTTAACAATATATATGTATTGCTATATGTTATATATATATATATATATATATATATATATATATATATATATATATATATATATGTATATGTTACATACATATAAAAGTTACAGAGAAGCAAATATATATATTATATATCTGTAACAGAGAAACATTAAAATATATGTTACATATAAAATTAGGGAAAGAGAAGTATAATACATGTTATATATAATAGATAATTAATATAATAATGAATGTATATATATAATTAAATTATATTTTCCGATGAACTTTTGATGTAATTGTTTTATAAATATCTACATAACTTTATAATTTATGTGCAATTTTGTGAGTCATATATATGTATAATATTATGACTTGTTAGATGTTTGAAATTATTGTATGATAGATTTGTTAATCACCAAAGTGGTCAAATCTTTATGGTTAATTAATTCTAAATTGTATGATCATATTTCATTTGTTTGGAATTATTGTATGACATGTTTGTTAATTACCAAAGTGGTCAAATCTTTATCTTTATTTAATTCCAAATTGGATTATCATATTTCATTTACTCATCAATTTGATACTATGAATTATTTTTTTATGAGTAAATTGAAGTTCATTATTATAAGACAGTTAAGAATCGTCCAAAAGTTGATTATTTATTCTTATAATCAATGAGCATGAATGTTGGTAGTTTAAATACATTATTAGTTATATTTATATATTCAAAGATAAGACATGTTTCTAATATATGCATGTATCATTACCAAATTATGTGAATTTGTTTTAGTATCATTTTATCTAGTATGGTATATTGATGAATTATCCAAAGGTAAACATTAATATACACTAATGAAGTAGTCTGAATTAATTTAGCATGTTAGCATATAACTCAAGGCCTTAATGTTTTTTTTGGTTTAATTTTATTGATTGAAGTATATGTTGTTTTGCATTCACAATTCTCATATGTTCCAACTTTCAATGGACTTAACTTCTCTGAATGGAGTGAACAAATCCAATTTTATCTTGAGGTAATGGATTTGGATTTATCACTTAGAGAAGATAAGCCAAGTGCTATTACTAATATAAGCACCAAAGAGCATAAAGTTCATTGTAGGAATTGGGAAAGATAAAACAATTTGAGTTTAATGTATATGTGAATGAGTATTGCTCGCAACATTAAGTCAGTTCTTCCTAAATGAGTACATTGACCACCATAAAATTTGACATGTCATTGAAATGACAAACATTGTAGCAAGACTTAAGACATTGAGAATGAATGTGAATGAAAACTTCCTTGTACAATTTATACTAAATTCATTACCCCCTGAATATGGTCATTTCCAAATGAACTATAACATCATTAAAGATAAATGAAATGTGCATGAATTGCATAGTATGTTAGTTCAAGAGGAAACTAGAATGAGGAGCCAAGGATCATTTCATCAATTATGTTAATCATCAAGGAGCTATAAAGAAAGTCAGTAAGAAACATGACAAGACAGGGAATGGACTCTTAAAGATTAATGAGTCTTCTTCTCAAATACACAAGAAGGAACATCATGATAACATATGTTTTTCTATAGAAAGATTGAACATTTCCAAAAGGATTGTCCAAAACGCAAAGGTTGGTTTGAAAAGATAGGTAAGCCTAGTGCTTATGTATGTTTTGAATCAAACTTAGCAGAAGTTCCTTATAATAGTTGGTGGATTGACTCTGGATGTACTGCTCATGTTTCTAATACTATGCAGGAATCATTATGACATGAACTACAAGACCAAATGAAAAATTTGTCTTTATGGGAAATAGAGTGAAGGTTCTAGTGGAAGCCGTCAGGACTTATCGTTTAATCCTTGACACTGGACATCATTTAGATTTATTTGAAACCCTTCATGTACCTAATATATCTAGGAATTTGGTTTCTTTATCTAAACTTGATGTTGCTGGATACTCTTTTAAATTTGGTAATGAATGTTTCAGTTTGTATAAATATACTCATTTAATTGGAAATGGTATATTATATGATGGATTGTACAAGTTAAATATTGATAATCTTTTCTCTGAAACACTTTTAACTTTGCATCATAGTGTTGGAATTAACCGTGACTTAATTGATGAACGTTTTGCTTACTTGTGACATAAATGTTTGAGACATATTTCAAAAGAAAAAATGAAAGAATTAGTAAAGAATGAAATCCTTCCGGATTTAGATTTTACTAATCTGAATATTTGTATGGATTGTATCAAAGGTAAACAAACAAAACACACTATGAAAAGAGCCATAAGAAGCACTAGGCTTCTTGAAATTATACACACAGGTATTTGTGGATCTTTTGATGTTAATTCTTTTAATAAGAAAAAAAATACTTCATTACATTCATTAATAATTATTCACGTTATGGACATATCTATTTATTGTCTGATAAATCTCAAGCGTTAAATTTTTTAGAGATTTACATTATTGAAGTTGAAAGACAATTAGATAAAAATGTGAAAATTATCAAGTCTGGTCGAGGTGGTGAGTATTATAGAAGAAATGATGAAAATGGACAACATCGAGGACCATTTGCTAAATTCCTTGAAAGTCGTGGCCTATGTATACAATACACAATGTCAGGTACATCACAACAAAATAGTGTATCAGAAAGGCATAATAAAACATTGTTAAATATGGTAAGGAGTATGTTGAGTAATTCATTTTTACCTATTTCATTGTGGACTTATGCTTTAAAGACTGCCATGTATTTATTAAATAGGTTTCCTAGTAAGGTAGTTCCAAAGACTCCTTTTGAACTGTGGCCAGTAAGGAAACCTAGTTTAAGGCACCTGCATGTTTGGGGATGTCCGGCGGAAATTAGAATTTATAATCTACAAGAAAAGAAACTGGATGCAAGAATACTCAATGGTTATTTCATTGATTATCCAGAAAAATCAAAAGGGTATAGATTTTTTTGTCCAAACCATACTATAAGATATGTTTAGACTATGAATGTTAGGTTCATTAAGAATGATGAGATTAGTGAGACTGAAAGACCACGTAAAGTGAAAATTCAAGAAGTGAGGGTACAAGTTCCATTTACTTGTGTCCCTAATAATGTTGTTCCTCAAGTTATTGAACCGATTAGTAATGATGGAGAACAACACAATAATCACATTACTGAAAATGAAGTTGATGAACCTATAGTAGAAGAATCACAAGAGATAGCATTAAGAAGATCTCAAAGATAAAAATGATCTACTATTTCTGATGATTATGTGGTTTACCTACATCAGTCAGAATGTGGCATAGAATTGAGAACAATGATGTAAAAATCGGATCGTACCGATCGGTTCAATCGGAAAACCGGTGAACCGGTCTCCTAACCGGTACGGTACAGATGTTGAACTGGCCAAGTTTCAAAACCAATCAAAACCAGTCAAAACTGGTCAAAACCGGTAAACCGGCTGATATTTCACTAAACCGGCCGATTTATACATATATTTTTTTTTGAAAAAAAAAACTTAAAAACCCATTACAAGGTGACCCATATTTCCAACATTTATTCAACACTTCAAGACACATGCTTTCAAGGCATACTTAGATTACAACTTTTAGTTCCTTACATTCGTGTGTAATCTCAGTGACATTTGTGTAATCTTGGAGTTCTATCTGAAGATAGGATTTGGTGCAAAAATAAAATATCCATATGAGACAACTTTGACTACTTGTGTTAAATATTAAAACTCCAAATTTATTTGTTTTGTAGAGTGAGTTATGAAGTTGTGTTATTTATTTATATTTTGCGGTTGTTAAGTGGTACTTTTGGATTGATATATGTTTTGTAATTTAGACTTTGAATTTGTTAAAGACTTAAAATTATTTGTTTATGTGAATTTTGAGTAGATTATAGATATGAATTATAAATTTGAGTATCTACCTATTTGAAATTTTTTGATATAGGTTTATATATATATAAATATAAGTAGGTATGTCTGGTTTAACCGGCATGCGATTTAATTATTGAACCACCGGTTGAACCACTGTACCACTATACTAGTACCCTGACCGGTTTGATAACCGGTACGGTTTTAACAATACTGATTGAGAATGACCCAGTTACGTTTTCACAAGCCATGGATAATGATAATGTCGATAACTGGTTAAATGCCATGAAAGATAAGTTAAAATCTAGAAAACAAAATGAGGTTTTGAACATTGTTGAGTTTCCAGAAGATTCCAAAACAATTGGTTGTAAGTGGGTTTTCAAAACCAAACGTGATTCTTATAGTAACTTAGAACGTTATAACGCCAGACTTGTAGCAAAAGGCTACACTCTCTAAGAAAGACTCACTTAGGATTATCATGGCATTGGTGGCTCATTATGATTTGGAGTTACACCAAATGGATGTGAAAACCGCCTTTCTAAATGGGGATTTAACAGAAAAGGTCTATATGGATCAACCAATGGGATTCATAGAGAAAGGAAAAGGACACATGATTTGTAAACTTAAGAAATCAATATATGGACTTAAGCAAGCTTCATGATAGTGGTATCTTAAGTTTAATGATACTATTGTATTCTTTGAGTTTAGGGAAAACATTGTTGATCGATGTATATACCTAAAGGTCAGTGGGAGTAAGTTTATCTTTTTAGTTCTATATGTTGATGATATTTTCCTTGCAACTAATGATCTTATTCTTTTAAATGAGACTAAGATGTTTCTCTCTAAAAAAATTGAAATAAAAAATATGGGTGAGGCAAGCTATATGATTTGAATACAAATATTTTGTGATAGATCACAAGGACTTTTAGGTATGTCTCATAAAGCATATATTAACAAAATTTTAGAGAGATTCAAACTGGAGAAATGTTCAACATCTCCCGTTCCAATTAGAAAGGAGACAAGTTTAGTATGATGCAATGTCCAAAGAATGATTTGGAACGAAAGCAAATGGAAGAAATTTCTTAAGCATTTATAGTTGGGAGTTTAATGTATGCTCAGACTTGTATGCGACCAAATATTAGTTTTGCAGTTGGAATGTTAGGAAGATACCACAGTAATCCTGGTATAGAACATTGGAAAGCTGTAAAGAAAGTTCTTAGATACTTACAAGGTACAAAGGATCACATGCTTACTTATAGGAGATCAAATCATATTGAGGTGGTTGAATATTCAGATTCAGACTTTGCCGGATGCATAGACACAAGAAAGTCTACTTTCGGTTATGTACATTTATTAGCTGGAAGAGTTTATTAGCTGGAGGAGCTATATCATGGAAGAGTGCGGAGCAGACTGTCATTGCTGCATCCACTATGGAAGCTGAATTTGTGGCATGCTTTGAGGCTACAGTTCATGCTAAATGGCTACAGAACTTTATTTAAGGACTTGGAGTTGTCGACAGTATTGTCAAGCCGCTGAAAATTTATTGTGATAATTTCGTAGCAATATTCTTTTCTAAAAACGACAAGTATTCCAAAGGTGCTAAACATATGGAGGTGAAATATTTTGCCACTAAAGAAGAAGTTCATAAACTTAGAGTGTCAATTGAGCATATTAGCATTAACCATATGATTGACACTCTATGATGAAAGGGTTATCACTCAAAATATTTATTGGTCATGTAAAAAAAATGGGTATTATGTCTGCGGATGAATGTTGAACATTATATTATTAATAAAGTCTCAATATTTTGACACTTCGAGCTCGTTAATATTTAAGTTTCTGATTAATATTTTATTTTCACACTTAAGTAGACATGTGAAAATGTTAATGATGAAAATAAAATTTCCTTTTTAAATGATATTATTATATGATTTCCTTTAATGTGTCATGTTAGGATTAAGGCTAATATAGTAGTACATGGAATGAGCTATATCAAATAAATGATGTATAACTGGCATGACTCTTATTAGTTCTTGCTCTTAATCATAACTTATAATGTGATGAATATGGAAAACATATTCTAATTATGCGCATTATGTTAGATATATATCATATCATGAATTGTATTGTCACATGAGACAAGTGGAAAAATATAAGAATATCTCTTGTGACATGAAGGGATATACTATTTTGTTTTGAATAGTATAACTCTTGAATTGGAGAGTTGTGAATGAAATGGTAAGACTCTTGCAAAAAAGTCTATATATAGTGTTTGATGGAATCACTATAATCATTAGAGAATGGACTTTCAACATTATCCTTATCTCTGTCCATAACGTTTGTCTCTATCGGCCATCAATAAAGGAATAGCATAGAAAGAAAAGGAAAAAGATAGAAGAGTTTCTCTAAAGATGGAGAATAATACACATCAATAATGGAGGATTGTGTCGTCATGGATAGATGTAATCCACAACCATTCTTATTATGTGAAACCTTACTCACTTGTAACCAACAATTAGTATCATAGCCATGAGATTGTTGGTTTATTAAAGTGCAAAGTCTCACATTGGATATGAGTGAAAGAGTTTTATAAGTGAAAAGGACTCATGAAACTAATGCTTTAATGTTTTGGTTCCAGATGTGGTGTGTCCCTTGTGATTCTCCACTTTTCTCATACCTGGTAACAATGCAACTCCTCGGTGATTGGAGGGCCTCGTTCATAGTCTAATCCAACAAGTGGTATCAGAGTCAATGGTTTAGCTGAGACATGGTGGACTTTAAGGGGAGCCGACCCGTAAGTGTGTGGTACCCACACTTCAGGGGGGAGATTGTTGGGTTTATTAAAGTGTAAAGTCTCGCATTGGATATGATGGGAGGAGTGAAATTTCCACTCTTCCCATACCCCAATAACAATGAAATTTCTCGATGGTTAGAGGCGCTCTTGTCGCAATTTATTCTAACACTTTGTTTAGAATTTAACTTCCTCATTGCCCCGCATGAAAGGCCACACTCTTCATAAAATTTGATATATCTACTTGGCATTTCTTAACTTTTATTTCGTTAAAAAGATTCAGTATTAGTATAGTTGAAAGAAAACCAATGTCAACCTGTGAATTTTTGACAATTTATGGGTCACAAATATAATTCTATAATTGTGTTATGGCCATTATGTAATTAGCCAAAATATAAAATGATCTTAAGTAATTAATTTGGTGGCTAAGGGCATATGTGTCATGAAATAATATAAGTGTAGATACCTTCAGGCAATTTCTGATTTGATGAAATGACTGAATCAGAATTATTGCAACTAAAGTAGTAACCACTACGGGGTTACTTTTATGGGTTATGGTCCCCATTTGTAGAACAACAAGTTTTATTAAGGTGTAGGGTTGAGGAGAATAAGAGTGGATTAGGATAGTGTTACCCATAAGGGATAAAACACTATCAACTAATCCACAACATAAGATAAGGCACTCTCCTCACATAAGGACCAACCTCACCATAACACACACTCTTAAGCTAAGGCATTTTCTCTCATTCCCCTCTAGAGAGAAACTAAGGAAAACCATTAGGCGCTCTATCATTTGGAAGATCATCGCACCCTCATACCATCGAGATTCCGGAATGGCTCAACAAGGTATGTTCTTCATCTTCACCATGAACTCATTTGGGGTTACTTCGGTCTAGACCATGGTTGTTCCATTTGGGTTTATGTATGGGCATAAACATTGGGTTATGGGAAAAAAGTCATGATCATAAGGACTTCCGTGTTTAATCTATGGATTTCGGATGGAGAAATTTCTCCAACGAGTGGTATCAGAGCCACCCCAATATGATTCATGTGTGAAATTAGTTTTTTTTTCAAGTTCTTCCTCAAATCTGGTTTGATTTAGGGTTTTGGTGTTTTGCTTATGCCATGAATCGATTAAGAAAGACATTCATCCTTATAATATGAATATAAAAAAGGATTTGAAATGAATTAATGTTGTTTTCTGCTGTTTTTTCTTGAATTTCTGGGTGATTTTTCGAAGAACAGCGATGCAGAAATCGCACTGTTCGTCTTCTGTTGCAGTGGCTCGCCCAAGCGAGAGCTAAATAGAAGCATTGGCTTCAATTTCACTCAAGCGAGGAGATCCTCTCCCAAGCGACAGCTCGCCCAAGCGAGTGTACATGTGACATATGGCTCGCTCAAGCGAGAGACAAACAGAAGCATTGGCATCAATTGCGCTTAAGCGAGAGTACCTCGCTCAAGCAAGAGTACCTTGCCCAAGCGAGAGTACGATAAAGTTTTTTGGGGCTTTGGTATCTTTGTGCATCGGTTTTAATTGTTATTTGGTTGTATGTTAAGGTTGTCTACTGTTTCAAGTGAGCCAAATGAAGTGAAATGTTGCCAAAGTGACCTCTTTCATGAATATAACTCATGAGGAACATTGGATGTAAGTGTGTATGATCATTCATGCGAGTATTAGCTGGCCCAAAGGAAAGTTAATATTTGGCCGAAGATCATATACACCTGTGATGATAAACGTGTCATAATTCTAAAGTTTTATGCATGTGACTGATGAATCAATCCAAAGAGGGATTCATCAGTTGACATACCTTATTATGAATTTTTGATCATTACAACAAGAGTACC
>NW_017720608.1:0-1822 GCF_001865875.1 Lupinus angustifolius | reverse complement strand
TGAGGTGTCGGAAGACTTACTCATTCATTTGGTCTTGCTTTCACTTCCTGCACAATTCAGTCAATTTAAGATTTCTTATAACTGTCAAAGAGAGAAATGGACTCTAAATGAGCTCATTTCATTTTGTGTGCAAGAAGAGGAAAGGTTGAAGCGAGAAAGGACGGAAAGTGCCCATTATGTTAGTACCTCTAAAGACAAGGCCAAAAGGAAAATTATTTCGGAGCCCAAGAATGAAGTTGCTAAGGGTCCAGTGCAAAAGAAACAGAAGCAGGATGATGTTTGTTTCTTTTGCAAAGCAACTGGACATCAAAAGAAGAAATGTGTAAAGTATCACGTCTGGCGTGCTAAGAAAGGTACATTTCTTTGGTTTGTTCTGAGGTCAATTTAACTTCAGTACCTGGAAACATCTGGTGGTTAGACTCCGGTTCAACTTCTAACATCAGTGTTTCAATGCAGGGTTGCATGAGCTACCGAAAGCCTAATCATGTTGAAAGATACATCTATGTTGGCGATGGGAAATCGGTAGAAGTAGAAGCTCTAGGGCATTTTAGGTTGTTGATGTGTATTGGTTTCTATTTGGATTTGAAAGACACTTTTGTTTTACCGTCTTTTAGACGAAATTTAATTTATGTTTCTTATTTGGACAAATTTGGTTATTATTGTTGTTCATTTGGAAACAATTCGGTTCAATTGTCTTTAAATTCAAATGTTATTGGAACTAGTTCACTTATGTTGAATGATAACCTTTATATGCTGAATATCATAACTGATTATAGTGAAACCCTGAATGTGAAATCACGTGGTACTAAGCGTAAAATTGAAAATAATAATTCATGTGCATTATGGCACAAGCGCCTACGTCACATTTCTCAAAAGAGAATTGAGTATCTTGTGTCAGGTGGGATTTTGGATTCCGTTGACTTCACAAACCTTAATGTTTGTGTTAAATGCTTAAAAGGAAAATAGACCAAACAATCGAAATATGGTGCATATAGAGCTTCAGACGTCTTAGAATTGATACATACAGATATCTGTGGGCCATTCCCTACGTCTTCCTGGAATGGTCAACGATACTTTATATCATTCATAGACGATCATTCTCGTTATGCATACATTTTTCTTATTCATGAAAAGTCCCAATCGGTGGACGTGTTCAAAACCTTTAAGGCTGAAGTTGAAAATCAACTTAACAAAAGGATTAAGTGCGTCAGATCTGACTATAGTGGTGAATACTACGGTAGATATGACGGTTCAGGTGAACAACGTCCAGGGCCTTTTGCCAAATACCTAGAGGAATGTGGTATAGTCCCACAGTACACCATGCCAGGATCGCCTAGCATGAATGGTGTGTCTGAAAGACGAAACCGGACTCTTAAGAATATGGTGAGGAGTATGATTTGTCACTCTACCTTACCAGAGTCACTATAGGGAGAGGCACTTAAGACAACAACTTATATTCTTAATAGGGTACCAACTAAGGCAACTGCTAAAACACCTTATGAGCATTGGACTGGGCGAAAGCCAAGTCTGAAGCATTTTCATGTGTGGGGATGTCCAGCTGAGGCAAGGCCTTATAGGCCTTACGAAAAGAAATTGGACTCTCGTACAGTAAGCAGTTACTTTATTGGTTACTCTGAAAAATCAAGGGGCTATAAATTTTATGACCCAAGTATGAAATCCATATTTGAGACGGGTACAGCCACGTTCTTTGAGGATATTGAGTTTGAGGGGGAAGACAAGGTTAGAAACTTGTCTTAGAGGGAGAATTCGTATCTATTCCAGATGTGATTCATATGGTTGCTTTTGATGAAGCAAATTTGGA
>NW_017720607.1:0-775 GCF_001865875.1 Lupinus angustifolius | reverse complement strand
CAATTCGGAAAAGTGGATTGAAGCAATGAAAGAGGAGTATAAATCCATGCAAGACAACAAAGTTTGGGAACTTGTCCCATTACTAGAAGGTAAGAAACCCATTGGTTGCAAATGGATTTTTAAGACCAATCGGGATTCTAATGGTAATGTGGAGAGGTATAAGGCGCTTCTTGTAGCTAAGGATTTTAATTAGAAGGAAGGGATTGACTATAAAGAGACTTTCTCTCCGGTTTCATCGAAAGACTCTCTTAGGACAATCATGGCTCTTGTAGCACATTATGATTTGGAGCTTCATCAGATGGATGTCAAAACAGCTTTTCTAAATGGAAACATTAATGAAAAGATTTATATGGTGCAACCAGAACACTTTGTAACGGGAGACCGAAAGAATATGGTTTGCAAATTGACAAAATCCATCTATAGGCTAAAACAAGCGTCTCATCAGTGGTACCACAAATTTCATGAGGTGATTCTCTCTTTTGGTTTTGAGATGAATTCAGTTGAAGATTGTGTGTATCACAAGTTCAGTGGGAGCAAGTACATTTTCTTGCTCTTGTATGTGGATGACATACTGCTTGCCACTAATGATGTGGGTACCTTGTTAGAAACCAAGACATTTCTATCCAGTAATTTTGAAATGAAGGATCTTGGTGAAGCTTCATTTGTATTAGGAATCCAGAAACACCGAGACAGATCTTGGGGTATTCTCAGATTATCACAAAAGAGCTATATAAAAAAGGTGCTTAAAAGATATGGCATGCAGGACTGTAAAGCA
>NW_017720606.1:0-636 GCF_001865875.1 Lupinus angustifolius | reverse complement strand
TTAGGCACTAACTCCATGATTGCAGATCCTCTTACAAAACTTATCACACCCAAGGTCTTTCATGAGCGTACTGCTCACATGGGTGTTCTGCAATGTGAGGATATTTTGGTTTAAGTGGGAGTTAGAATATGCACATATTTTATTATGTTCTATGTAATTTCGGTATTATGTATGGATACTTTGTATTCAAACTTCAGTTGATTAATCATTCAGTTTGATATTATGTCATTATACTTTGTACAATAAGGTTTTATGTTATTATTAAGGATCTCACTAAAGTTAAGTAGGACCAGTTGAAAATTGACATGTACAGATCATATTCATGTGATTTTCATGCTACACATTTCATGATGTATCTATGTCATTTAGTAGTGCCAATGTTGGTGATCATTGTTGAATTAGTCATGACTGATATGACGAATTTCACTGTGATTCGATATGGAGACAGGACTAATGGACGAGATAATTTGGGTATGCATGAGTCATAATGGCAATATTTAAGCGCGCAATAAGGATAACACATACAGAGAATCATATGTGTGACCAGTGAGAGATTGTTAGAATTTTTGACAATTTATGGGTCACAAATATAATTCTATAATTGTGTTATGGCCATTATGTAATTAGCCAAAATAT
>NW_017720605.1:0-7809 GCF_001865875.1 Lupinus angustifolius | reverse complement strand
TGATTTGATGAAGAGACTGAATCAGAATTATTGCAACTAAAGTAGTAACCACTACGGGATTACTTTTATGGGTTATGGTCCCCATTTGTAGAGCAACAAGTTTTATTAAGGTGTAGGGTTGAGGAGAATAAGGGTGGATTAGGATAGTGTTACCCATAAGGGATAAAACACTATCAACTAATCCACAACATAAGATAAGGCACTCTCCTCACATAAGGACCAACCTCACCATAACACACACTCTTAAGCTAAGGCATTTTCTCTCATTCCCCTCTAGAGAGAAACTAAAGAAAACCATTAGGCGCTCTATCATTTGGAAGATCATCGCACCCTCATACCATCGAGATTCCGGAAATGGCTCAACAAGGTATGTTCTTCATCTTCACCATGAACTCATTTGGGGTTTCTTCGGTCTAGACCATGGTTGTTCCATTTGGGTTTATGTATGGGCATAAACATTGGGTTATGGGAACAAAGTCATGGTCATAAGGATTTCCGTGTTTAATCTATGGATTTCAGATGGAGAAATTTCTCCAACACAACCATCTTGCAATCGTGAAAAAAGTCATTGATAAATTCAAAACTCGTAACACTTTGATTGAAATCATTTCGTCAAAAAGAACCGGAGATTGAACTCTCTCAAGTAACATAACTCAAATTTTCCTAATCTCATTTTGTCCCATGCTTTCCAAGCTACGCCGTGTCAACACCCTATAATGGTGAGTTCTTTCCATGATGCTTGCCAAAAGAACAGGCTAAGAATATGCATTGGAGCTGCTTTTATTCTTCAATATATAAGTCAACATGTGGTAATTATCTTAACCTAGAAAATGAAGTTAAGAAAAAAGAGAGATATTTAAAGCCATGGTTATGATGTGATTTGTTTTTTAGCTTAACTTCATTTGATTTGGTTAATTTAATTAACCATTTAAGTTAAATTTTGGTTTATAATTCTCATTACCTCCCGTGTAACCTTATATAGGACCTATTTCTAAAAACTAAAGAGGACACAACCAAAATATCAGTTGTATTAATATCCCACCGATCATCAAAGGGTCAGGATATTATTATAATAATATAACAGTTTAATATGTATTTTACTAATTAAATCGTATGTCGGTAAACTTATACATATATTATATTAATATCAATGTTGAAAAATTAATAAAGAAAATAATATATATTTTTATTTATGACATCCCTTAAAACAAAATATGTGACTTGGTGATATACCATATTTTAGAAGTATAAACAAATGTAGTAGTTGTGTGTAATCATCCATAACAATATTTTAGTAAAAATAAAGTCACTTTCATATTAATTTAAATGAAAATCTAATGATATGACTGATACTGTTTAATTGAAAATTGATCGGTATTATCGATTTTAACTGGTATAATTGTGTGATCGATATAATTAATTATTCTGTATGAGTATGGAGACTGATTCACTGATTTTCCCGTTGAAACACCGATATAGTCCAATTTTCACAACACTGCAAAATACGTAACTATGTCAACTTTATGAGTTTAACTAAAATGTTTAATTATGAAAAATACCACACATTGAGCTTTTAATTCATTATAATCTCACCTACAAAAAGTGTAAGTAGTTTTAGTTTAAACAATGAAATCGATGAGATTGAATCAAACTAAATTAAATCAAACTACAAAATTTGGTTCAATTTTGCGGTTCAGTTTGGGTTTTTCAAGGAGCTCTTCAAGTTTGGTTCATTTATAATTTTGGAAATTTAGGAACAGTTCGAAACAGAATGCATATTAGAGAATAATGTTTTACTTGTTTGAATTCGTTAATTTTGTGGCTTAAATTATCAATTTTGTATGAATTTTAGTATAATATATGTTGTAAATTGTTATATACTAGTGTTATATATGTTGTTATTTACTAAATTTATATATATTATATGCTACTTTCTTGGTATCTTTATAATTTAGAACTTATCTTCTAACTTTAATAGTACCGGGTTGAAACTTGTTATAACATAAATTGTTATATATGTTACAAATTATCAATTATATTGTTACATATATATATTACTAATTGTGAATTATAATGTTATATATGTTATAGTAATCGTAATTTGTAATGTTATATATTTCGTCATTCATTTTGTTCTTCTTACATAATTGTTATATATATTACTAGAAAAGAGTTATGAGTTTCAATTTTTTTACTTATGTATTTATTGTTCATATTTTTTTTATAATAATCATAATAGTGTTATTCATTTTATGGACAAATAATATCTCATTTAATAAATTTGGAACTTTCGACTGATGTAGGATTCAAAAAAAATAGTTAGGATTCAAAAAAATATAGTAAAATTGCATAACTGAACTAGACCATTCATGACTGATTTAATTCCTACAATAAAATTTAAAAGTTAATGGAAAAAATAGAATCATATCTTTATATTTAATTTTACCTTTGAATTACACCAACCATCCAACCTAACCTTTACATTACGGGACAAATTTTCACAAAACATCAAACATTATATCCTTAAAGCTAGCATGGGAGCAAATTGAAAACTGTGTTATTCTGTCAACTCTAAAGCCTCGTGCAATTTACTAACCATGTCACTAATCATTATTTACATAAAACTTGAAATTTGGTTTGATTTAAAGTTAACCTCCTACGAACAAAGCGTTGGTCTAATGATGTGAGGTCCTACTAGATCCCCATGACAACTAAAATGTCAAAATTTTGATTTCTGATAACATCACTTATTAGGAATGACAACCACATAACTTAAAAGTGATTAGTTTCTTACCCATGGATTAAATGATACCTTTGGCAACAAAAAAGGTTGATGCCCTGTGTTGTTAAAAATAAAATTAATGTTGTTTTCATGTTGTCTATGATCTTAAACAATCACTTGGCAGTGTTTTTATTAATCTGTTTTTTAATTTTATATTCGTAACCGATCACTTGTCAGTGTCCTGATAATCTTTTTTACAAATTCTCATGATGATAATGACGCCAAAAGATTAATAAAATTGACATTGTACCACTATATTTGCTAGCTACAAATATTCTGACAAAATCTGATAAGCACTCCTGATAAAAGATCAATCTATTTTAAGTTAAAAAGTTATATTTTACTCGAGTGATAAAAGGCATCGTGGTTAACACAGAAAGAAACCATTAATATATTTTGTTGCAAGAGTGATTTAATTACTATATCTTTGAGGATAGGTAGTCACACAATGGTTCAGACAAAATTCCTATTCTCCTGCTAGAATCATACACATATATAATGGACTACACATAATAATATTGTGCTATTGTGAAAAATGATAACATTTATTTATAGCTATTAGATCTAAAATAATGGTTAGGATTACATTCAAAATAAAAAAGGTCATGTGACTTTAATCTTTGCCTTATCTTATCTTCTTAAGTTACTTATCACATTTGTATTCTTTTACTTTAATTTCCTCAACTCTTTTTCTCTTTTTCAATTTCTTATTTTTGTATTCCACCTTCCCCTTCCTAATACAATTAAATAAAAGTTTATATTATCATCACATACAATTTATAAAAATGATAATTTACCATACATTGTTGTCCGTGAACTATGCATGCGAAAGAGAATAGTGTATATAGTGTATATTATCATCACCTACAATTTATAAAAATTATAATTTATCACACATCATTTCCAGTGTCAACTACTCTAATTTCATCTACTTTGATGACATTATCATTATCCATAATAAATGTGATAACTAACTTAAGAAAATAAGATAAGGTAAAGATTAAAGTCATAAGACCTTTTTTATTTTGAATGTAATCCAAGTCATTAGTTTGGATTATATGGCTATAAATAAAAGTTCTCATTTCTCACAATAGCACAATATTCTGATATGAGTAAGCCATATATATACTTAGACAAAATTCGATCGATTCAAATTTAAAAGGCATCATCTTTTATATATTTTATAATCTTTTTGTTTTGGCATGAATGATTGATTCATGAACCACCACATTGTTCGTTAGGGAAAGAAAAATGAAGTTATATGCTGCGAGTTAGTATTCATCTCTATTAATAGAGAGGCAAGTACACCAAAAACAAGAGTAAAAAGGTAATATAACTTTACATTTTTATCCTTAAAATATAATAAATAACATTTTTAACCTTATATGTAAAAGTGATCATTTGTCTCTCCATTAATGGAGAGAATTCTAACTCATACGCTACCTACTACATTACACCGGCCATGTCTTGGGGATGCGCATCCAACTAAGGGCATTTAGCTAGCTCCATCATAGAAAATATATTTTCTATGATTATGCCACCAATCTCAGTCCAACACGTATTGTAATGACTTCAAACAAACATATAAATGTTATGGAGATCCTCTTGTTGCAACATTTGGAAAGGTAATGAAAGGATAAATAAACGAGAATAAAATTATCTTATACTTCCATATAAGTTATCTTATTTACCAAAATTAATATGTAATTTCTTTCTAAAAAATATTTTTAGAAAACAAAAAATAGTATATATATCATAATTTTAGTGGCTGAAAAAGGTCTTAACTTCGAAGGTCTTAACTTCTATTATAAGAGATAATTTTCCTAAATAAATCTAATCATGTAACACCCTTTTTATAATTTTTATACTTGTAACAATCTCATTCTAAGATTTAAATTAATAGTTAGAGATTACAAATATATGTCAAAATTGTCTCTAATAACAACCGAAATTTTCCTAATAATTAACAGTTAATAAGAACTGATTTCATATCTTCATGAATAATTATTTCCTTAAATTAAAGGGACAAAATATATTTTACTCTAAGCAAGCTAAATGAGTTGATTGGAAAGTGATGAAAGTCGGTTGAAGAAAGGAAATTGGTGTAGCAAAGACAGGCGGTGGTCCCTGCCTAAGCCAGCCAATGAAGAAGATTGTACCTATTTCTGTCCAAGTCCTTGGTTATTTATTTCATATAAAGGTTTGATTCAAACTCCATGAAAGTTAATGAATTTTTTATGATAGAGGGATATTCTCTACCTAAACCTTTTGGGTAAGTAATTAATCCATTTTGGGTGTGTGAGTGTCCCTTCCAATATATGTCATTCTCAATAATTAAACTTTTAGTTTTTTTTGTCTTTATGAAATCAAGTGAGACCTTACACTACGAGACTAACGTCTTGTTGACATGATTAATGAAATATTGTTTATATTAGTTTCTTATGAGAATTATTTGTAGTTTAAATTATTCCATGTTTATACAATAATTAAAATTTGAAGTTAATTTAAAATTTTAAATTATAAAACAAATTTAAAACTTCATAATTTAAAAATAATGAACTTTCTTGTTTATTTGGGTAAAAAACCTCATTGCTTAAATATAACTTTATTAATTTGGGATAATTAGAAAATTTATTGAAAGTAAAATTGGCCTAAGCTTATTTTATATTAGTAGTCAAATAAAATTTTCAGTAAGATTTAAATTTGAGTGTTGCGAAGAAAAATATTGGAAGAATTATATTATGCCTACCTCCTTATTATCTTTTAGTTTTTTGTTTTCATCATAGGGTTAGTGGTTAGTTTTGCTCTTAGTTGGTTGTTCCCTGGCAAATATAGTCGTTGGCGGGTTGGCGCCATTTTTAGTTAATATAGTTAGTTTAGATTGCTTCTTTTCCAAGCAATCTTTCCTTGTATAAATAGAACCCGTTTTGGTTCTTCAAATTAATAAGAATGAGGTATAATTCATCCTACTTTTGCAAGATGGTATCAGAGCTCTCGATATGAGAGCTCTGTTGCGCACAATCCTCTTTGCATTTGATCAAACCCATTATCAAAGAAAGGAGGGGATCTTCTTTGTTCTTCTTCAAAGCACTCATCCTTGGCTAAAGGTTTTCTGTTTGTAAAACCAGAGAAAGGTATCACATCGCTCACCAATTTCATCCTTGTTTTCTGTCTTTTCGTTGTGCATCAAGAAACTATGGCAGACATAGACTTTGATGATTCTCAAGGAATCAATGCCACTAATCCTTCCAGAATTGATCCTCAAAATCCTTGCAATCCATATTATCTCCACCCTAGAGAGAACCTAGGGTTTATTCTTGTATCCCCACCCTTGGAAGGGGGAACTATTACACATGGAGTAAATCCATGAGGAGAGCATTGCTCTCAAATAACAAATATAAGTTTGTTGATGGATCAATTAGGATGCCCAAGATCACTAATCCAGAATTTGACATATGGGAGAGATGTAATACAATGGTGGTTTCTTGGATTACAAGAACCTTAACACCTCAGATTGCACAAAGCATTGTATGCATAGATAATGCTCAAGAGCTTTGGCAAGACCTAAGAGATAGATTTTTTAAGGGAAACAACTTTAGAATATCCAATTTACTGCAAGAAGTTCACTCCATTAAGCAAGGAGATAGAGACATTTCCACCTATTTCACTGCCCTCAAGACCCTCTGGAATCTTTGAGACAAATACATGCGTGCACTTGTGAGGTTCAATGTAAGTATAATCTTGTTAAGAGCATAAAAGAGAGTAGAGAAGCAGAATATGTGATATGCTTCTTCAAGGGTCTGAATGATCAATTTCAAGCTTCCAAGTCCCAAATCCTCCTCATGGAGCCATTGCCCACCATCAACAAGACCTTCTCTCTAATTGTCCAAGCAGAAGGACAATACAATGAACAAAACTTAGGATATTCTAAGGCCCTATTCAATGCCAGCAATCAAGACCAGACTTGGAAGCAAGCACCTGGGAAAACCTACCCTAATGTTGCAAGAGGCAGATGTAGAATAGGTGGAAGATCTTACAACAATAGCAGAACCAATTATGTGAAAGTGTGCACCCATTGTAGCAGACAAGGACACACCGTAGACACCTGCTATTTTAAGCATGGCTTCCCTCCCAATTACAACAACAAATCTAGGTCTGCCATTGGATCTATCAACAGCATTGTAGAGACACAACCTCAATCAATCACTGATGGGAATGATCAGAACAAAAGAACTAACCTACAATTTAATGCTGAACAATATGCTCAACTCACCTCCTTACTGCAATAAGCAGATCTCAACCCTTCTCAACATCAAGTCAATCAATTGAGCCTCATCAACACTGGCATAACATCCACAATTGATGCATCTCATAACAACAACACCTCAGGTAAAGTACATTCTTGGATATTAGATAGTGGAGCCACAGATCATATAAGTCCTTCCTTATCTGATTTTGAATATTATCAATCAATTAAGCCTATTAAAATTTGATTACCAAATGGATCAACCACCGCTGCTAAACATTCTGGATGTAACGCCCCGAAAAATACTCTTTATTTATTACACGGAAAAGTGAGTAATTTTTTTCTTTTGAATTGATGATATAAAATTGTTTCCTTTTAAAAACCTTTCTTTTCCGGGACATCACTTTAAGTAACATATAACGCGGAAATCAAAATCGGTTACCTAACGGTAACTGAAATGATACAACATTTCCTGAATATACATCTTCATAGATATAAAAGATCATAAGTACTTAATATACATATTCAACAAGAAAGGGCGGAAATATTAATCATCGCCAAAAGACACTAAACAAAGACATGAACATGCTGAAACCGTTAGTATTTCAAAAGTCACAAAATGATAAGCAACTCCTAGTGGCTAACTCCAAAGCTAGGGTACTGCATCTCCTCAATTCCTCATGCCCCATCCGGAAACATCATGGACGGGTACCTCCAAATCCGAGCAAAGCTGTCTATCTGACGAGCACACGTCCGAAAAGCAAGCAATAGAAAAGAAGAG
>NW_017720604.1:0-1758 GCF_001865875.1 Lupinus angustifolius | reverse complement strand
TCTAATCAACCGATGTAATGTAAACAACAATTATTCCCAAACAATATCATAATTCACCATTTATCAATATATAATTCGTCGACAAGATATCATGACTATAATTAAATATCACATAAGTGGATATCATAACCCAAAATAATAACATACACATATATTATCTCATATATTATCTATAACCGACATCATAACCCACCATTTATCAATATAAACAATAATGTATCAACATACATTTCATAAACAAATATCACCCATAAGTAATAATATGTACATAATGTTAATGATGCATGATGTTTGTAATTCAAATGTGGGAATCCTTTTCCACAAGTGCAATATATGCATGCTATGTCATGATCATCCACATTACCCCAATATCCTCCCAATAACCTAGTCGAAAATAAATCAAGATTACAGGTCTCATACCAAGCCACTTTGTACGCACCAAAAAGCATTTCATAAGCCAATTGATCAATAAGTTCCACATGAACAGTCCATAACAGGACGGTGTCGTAACAAACGCTTTCTGGCCATCCCTCTCATTGATCCAGATTGCAAAGAGGGGTTGTCAGAGATCGTCTAGTTTGGCCTGTGAGAACTGTCCGATCCAACAGGATATCCTCTCCCAGGAATACAAGGGACTCACCTCACCTAGACTCTCCCTCAAGACATTGTTGATGAATCACAGTCCAACAATGCCGTTCTTCTCAACATCACGGTGCTCTAAGTCATCCCGTTAATTTCCTCTTCACTACTCCATTATTAACCATGTGCATATGAACACTAACCGCAGTTAGATGATTAAATCTTTTAATCATTATTTACCATGCTCGGCCCACCTTAAGTCATCTCCCTCAGGAATGCTTCTTGTGGGTCCCGATCTTACGTTAACACGTAATATAAAGGAAATACATCCCACCACTAAGACCATCACTGAATACCCTGGACGGTCCCAGACCAAGCCTCTTACGGTCAGCCGATCTCGCTACATGGTATCCTGGGTTCCTTTCTGGGCAGTGCCCTAATTCACATCATAACTCAAAGGGTAACGTCCCTACCACTACGACCATCACTGAATCACCCTGGACGGTCCCAGACCAAGCCACTTACGGTCAGACGATCTCGCTCCGTGGTATCACGTATCCTTTTCTGGGCATCGCCCTAAATCATACATCCTTCTCGGATTACTTTCTTTAAAATTAATTTCCGAGTTTGACTATTTAATTCCAACACCTCAATTACGGCGTTATACCAAAGTAGGTTATATCACATACCCATACTAGGGTTATTACATACTCAAACAATCAATCCAAATAGTCAAACACAATCACTGTCTCTCGCCCAAGCGAGGACCCTTCGCTCAAGCGAAAATTCAATCAACAATACCATTTTAAAACTGGGCATCTCTCGCCTAAGCGAGGCCCTCTCGCCCAAGCGAGAATTGTTTTTCGCCCAAGCGAGAAAGACCTGGACAGGATTCCAATTTTGCCCTTTTCGGCTAATCAAACGTATTTTCACATGGTTTTTCAAACACCTACACTCAGAAAAGTTCCCAACAACCTTCATATACCATATTCAACATATTTCATCAACAATCATACATATTCAAAAGCATTCAAACATAAAAATCTTGGGTTTTAAATTTCTTAAAACCCAAGTTAACCCTTTGAGATGGTTTAGGAGATCCGGGTGTCATATTCGGACACAACTATGTCACGATGTGTTCTCTCTCACCTGAGTGTGTCGAGTCGCAAGGTTCTCTGT
>NW_017720603.1:0-705 GCF_001865875.1 Lupinus angustifolius | reverse complement strand
TTTCTAAAATCGTTACTAAAATACTTAAAATCATTTCTCTTTTTTCCCATCGTGATCATACATCCCTTTCATCCATCCGATTCAAGGTTGAATATCCTTGAATCATCATTTGTCATTGAAAGTCTTAAAATCAAATAACACTCTTTAAAGTAAGATTTTCAATAAAACTTATACCGAAATTATGTCGTAATCCGTGGATATACACCAGGCTAGTTCCCAGGAAAGAGAGGTGGGTCGTAAAGACACCCTTAAATACCATGTCTTTCCTTAGACAGAACTTTTCTAGACATGTATTCTCACTTCATTACATTTTTCTGATCATTCATAAATCTTATTTTTTGTAAATAAAACATTTTTACTAAAACTAACATTTTAAAATAAGATCATTAAGCTAGACTTATCATTTTTAAATTAAGTCAATTTAAACAAAATCAATACTTTTTAAGTAAATCTTAACATTTTAAAGTATCACTTAACTAAGATTTTTCAACATTTTTAAATCATTTTACCATCTAAGACTTCATAACACTTTAAGTTTATAAAGTCAAGACTTTTAGGTAAATCTCATTATTTCAAGTATACTACTAAAACAAATTTTCATGAAAATCTTAACACCTCCTAATTTTTTAGGAAAAAAACCTCAAGGTTTAATAAGTGTTAATTTGATAGTTATGAAAAAGAATGACTCTTAATTTAATATTTTAC
>NW_017720602.1:0-212 GCF_001865875.1 Lupinus angustifolius | reverse complement strand
TACTTAAAAAAACAAATATAAACTCTACTTTATGAACAACATAATAAAAACTCATAACTTTCTATGAAGTACGAGAAGAAGATGAAGAAGAAACATAGAAGACTACATTAGTTTGTATAGGAAATTTAGTGTAGAAATGAGAGAATGGGGTGGGTATTTATAGGAAGCATCACCCTCATCAAATCATAAAATTTAATGCAAGGTAAGTAGAG
>NW_017720601.1:0-31755 GCF_001865875.1 Lupinus angustifolius | reverse complement strand
AGTCTTTTGCTATGAAAGACTTGGGTCCTGCAAAGCAGATCCTTGGAATAAGGATAATCAGAGATCGTTCCAAGAAGTTGTTATGGCTATCACAAGAGAAGTACATTGAGAAAGTTGTCAAGAGATTCAACATGGATAACGCAAAGTCTGTCAGTGTTCCACTTGCTGGACATTTGAAGTTAACAACAATACAATGTCCAACTAGTGATGAAGAAAGGAAAGAAATGAGCAGAATGCCTTATTCCTCTATGGTAGGAAGCCTAATGTATGCTATGATTTGAACAAGACCAGATATTGCCCACACAGTTGAAGTTGTGAGTCGATTCTTGTCCAATCTCGGCAAAGACCATTGGAATGTAGTAAAGTGGATATTGAGATATTCGAGAGGGACTGCCAAAAGATGTTTATGTTTTGGTAATGAAGATCCTATATTAGTAGGATACACATATGCTGACATGGCTGGAGATGTAGATTCCAGAAAATCAACATCATCTTATCTAACTACCTTTGCAGGGGGAACTGTATCTTGACAACCCAAGTTACAAAGATGTGTTGCATTATCAACAACTGAAGCGGAATATATTGCAGCATCTGAAGTTGGCAAGGAGATAAAATATATGGAAAACATCTTGCATGAGTTGGGTCATTTCCAAGATAGATATGTTTTTGCACCGTGACAACCAAAGTGCAAATCACCTAGCTAAGAATCCTACGTTTCATTCTCGGACAAAGCACATTGATTATCGTTATCATTGTTTACGAAATGCTTTGGAGGATGGTGAGTTACACCTAGAGAAAATTCATATAGATGACAACTGGTCCGACATGATGACCAAGACAGTTTCACTCAAGAAGCTAACAGACTATTGCAGATGTGCAGGAATGGTGATACCCATCAATTAATTCAGGAAGTGGGAGATTTCTTGGGTATTCCAAGTGTGAATGAAGAAGTCCCACATTGATAAAAAATGGATGAGTTAAAGAGCATATAAGTGATGGACCCATAGACCTAATGCCTTAAGGTTTTGGGTCAAGATGTGGTGTCAAGCCCACTTATATGCTTTTTTCACTTTGCCCATGGAGAAATGTTGTAACCCATGGATGAAGATCTCCCAACAAGTGGTATCAGAGTCGATGGTTCGACGTCTCAACGAAGTATTGAAGCGACAAGTGGTCGGTAGATCCATGAGGGATCCTTGTGTCGAAAGTCTTCCTGACGAGAGGTCAAGGCGGCGTGTCCCCGTTGATGAAATGATAAGCCTACGGCGATGCAAGTAGATAGAGAGCTGAGCTCTGGTGTATCCAATACTTTAAGGAGAACTCACACTTGAGGGGGAAATGTTGGGTATTCCAAGTGTGAATGAAGAAGTCTCACATTAATAAAAGATGGATGAGTTAAAGAGCATATAAGTGGATGGATCCATAGACCTAATGCTTTAAGGTTTTGGGTCAAGATGTGGTGTCAAGCCCACTTATATGCTTCTTTCACTTAGTACATGGAAGAATGTTGTAACCCATGGATGAAGAACTCCCAACAGTAAGGAAGAATTGAACTCTTATTCCTTGGACCTACATTCTGCTCAAATTTTCCATGTTGAATCAATATAATTGTATATGGGAGAATTGTTGTGTTGCACTTTGTTTCTTGTTTCTTCCAGAATTACTTTCACAAAGCTATACTTGGAGACTCTAAAAGAATTGATAATATAGGTGTTGTTGCTGCCTTCTATTACACCGTCTGATTTAGATTGTTTAGGGATCATTTTCTTCATATTTACCGTATAATTATCCATTTATTTCTTCATACTCTATTCCTTACCCCTCTCGCACACAAAACATTATTTTTAGTATGCAATTTTTCTCACTGAAACAACACATTAGGATGAAGATTTCGATCAATTTTTCTTTCTTTCATCATTAATGGTTGGTTTGCTTCTGTCCATGGTGATTAAGTTCATATATAACTTCTGTCATGAATGGTTAAGCATTAGATAGTTAGCTTCTGCCATAGATGATTAAACGTTTGATGATATAGCTTCTACCATTGGTGGTTAAGCATTTTTATTGCTTCAAATCAATTCCAAACTGAGAGTTTAAAATTTTCACTCTCCAACTTGAGAAGGATCGATGAAATATATTATATAATGTAAATAATAATGTAAGTGAATATGTGAGATTGTATTGTTGGGTTAGTTCTAACTTTAGTGATTATGAACAAAAGGGTTAGTTGGGGTCAGTTAGTTTTTATTAAGGTAGTTTGTTTTTCCATACTTTATATAAAGGATTCAAATGTAATTTTGTAAATCATCAATTCTATAATAGGATATGAAATTTTATTCATTGAGAGAATATTGAATTGAGTGAATGAATTGCGTATTGAAATGGATAGAATAGAAAGTGACATTAAATCCTTTATATAAAAGGAAGGAAAACTAACTACCCTAACCAAAATTAACTAACCAACCAAATAGTTAATCGATTACTACACTGTTAATCGATTAACTCACATATATAATCATAACAAATTTAACACTTATAGTGGAGTTGACACTGGTGTTGTTGTTATCATGCTCCTACTCAGGATAGAGAATTGAAGCTCACCTTTTTTGACGTTAGTGGTTTGGTTTCCTGATGGAACAATCAAGGAGAAGAGGTGGAGGCAACGATGGTTGAGTAAGGACTTGTGAAATAGATAAAATATTGAGGATGAGATTAAGGGTTTCACATTCTCTTTATTACTTTTGTTTTAGGTGTAGGTGAGAGTGAAGGAGATAATGTGTAAGTGAGTTTTGTATGGTGATCACATTGCAAAAATAAGATGAGTTGGGAGTAGGGTTGTCAATGAATTGAATTAACTCGTTATTCGTTCATGAACCAAATGAATCAAACTTGAGTTGGAAATTGAGCACGCTAAATAAACAAGCTGAATACAGTTCGACTCATTAGTTTCATGAACTAACTCGATATATATATATATATATATATATATATATATATATATATATATATATATATATAGCTACTCAAGTGAGAACAATTCTCATATAAAAATTGGGAGAACAATAAATCTGGGCCTTACAACCAATCATGGATGATTAGGATTAAAAATTAGTTATTGGTCACATGATAGTCATGTACATGTATCTTTTAATCTTAATCATTCAATCAAGATCCAATAGTATATATTAAGTATTCTCATTTCTCATAATAACGCATTGTTCTCACTTGAGTAGCTTCCTTATATATATATATAAGAGATCTGTTTACACTCAAATTGAATTACACAAATTACACTCAATCTCATTCGTTCAATTTCCCCCCAAACCCAACGGACCATAGGAGTGAGTGAAAGAGGTGATGAGAGAGGTAAAGAGAAATATTAGGCGACTCTTCCACTCACTTTTGTGGTTCGTTGAATTTGAAAAAATAAATGAATGACATTGAGAGTAAGTAGTGTAATTCAATTTAGGTGTAAACAGATCACTCCTCATATATATAAACTAACTTCTTATGTTTATTGTGACTCATACGTTATTTTCATATTTATTATTATTATGTATATGTAAACAATGCTATATATATATATATATATATAACATTTTGGTAGTATTTTTAAAAATGAATTAATTATTTTAGTTGTCCACATAAATCAACTCGAAGTGAGCTGAACAATTCATAAACTTTAACCGAGCCGAACTCAAGCTGAGCTTTGGTTCGACTTGGTTCGGCTCATTTCCAGCCTTAATTAGGAATATAGATAACAAAATGGGTAATGTCTCGATAGTTCGCATTATTTCGTGGGCAAGACATACAAATTTCACCCATTTGCATATTTTGCCTGCCCATTTGCCCGCGAAGCCCGTGTGCATTTCTATGTTGGTGCCCCTTGGCATAATTTAAGAAAAAAAATTAGAAATGTTATATTTAATGCTTAAGAAAATTATATTTTAATGTGATGGATTCAACTTCATATAAAATACCAAAATTTTTATTAACTTTTTTTTTTAACTACTTTATTTAATTTATTTTTATTTTTAAATTATTGAACAATACTTACGGGTTGCCCGCATGCCCATTGATCCATTTTAAAATGGGTAGGATATTAAATTTGTTTATTAAGACAATACGAGTATGCCTTGTTCGCTTCAATTTTTGTGGGGATTTGCATGCATAAACAATACAATATTTCTTTTGAAAATAAGGTTGTAAATTTATCAAAATTTGCGTGTGACTAGCCATGTCTCCATGCAAAAAGAAATTGGCCTAAATTTATTATCTTAAGAAGAATCATCTCTATATTCTGGCACTAATTATCCAATAATTTTTTTGGAATTTAATTATCTAAGAATCTATTTATAAGTTAAGTTTGTCTTATGAATAGGAAAATGTGGGAATTGTGAAATGTATCTCAAATTTTCCTTTCTTTTCATCCTCATCCAAAAATAAACTCATAATCACACCCTAAAATATAATTAGTTTAAAGTACAACTTAGATGGGTAATTTTCACGATCTAAAATCAATATTAAATAATAAACCTGCATAACGTAGTCTAGATTCATGCACTCATTATATTTATTTTACTTTTAATTCCAATAAATAATGTAGTTTTATTATCCTCCCTTCAGATAATATCGTTCAAGCAAATTTGATAGTGTACAAATCTATATATTTGTGGTAATTACATTTATTAAATATAATCAATATTTACTTAATCAAAGAATATATAAACTACTCCAATTCTAAAGCTAATAATAATATACTAATTAAAAAATTTATTACTATATTCAATACAAATAATTAACATATTAAGTCTTTAAAAAAAAAATACTAAATTTATACACCAAAAATTGACTAAATAGTGAAAATCTTAAGAGAAAATAGTCTATGTAAGAGTTTTTGACCCAATAATACTTGGAAAAATCTTAATAATAATTAAAGCTATTAAATGAAAATAAATAATACACATAAATAAATAATCGACCCACATATAAAAAAAAACTTTTCATTCCCACAACTAACTCCTATGTTTAAAAATTAATAAAATAAAATAAAAAAACTATTTTGAAATAGTATTTATTGTTAGTAACTGATGATAATAGTATACGTAGAAAAGTAGAAAAATAGAAAAATAGAAAAAATGTTCATCAATTTGCACTGTCACTAACATGGAGGAAGCGAAGAAGAAAAGATGAAGTCAAAGTAATTGGAGTGAAAGATTTTAGAGATGAATCTTTTGACTGAGCCATCATCATAGCCTGCAAAAGCCACATCTAACAGTAACAATTTTCTTTTTTAAAATCAAATATTGATTACGCGTTTTACTTTCAATTCTGCCATATCCAAAACTAAAGAAAATACCCACATGATCCATTCCATCCTCATCCCTTAATCAAATCATAAAAGGTATTTTTTTCTCCATTATTTTGATTAAGTCTTTTTTTTTATAATTTTCTTATTGCATTTTTGGGGGTATAATTATTGATCAATTGATGTGGTGTTAGTGGAAGGCTCTAAATTGCGTATTTGATTAAATTGCCTGATTTTTAGAATTGGGTCAGTTTGAAAAAATCATTTTGGTTAATAGTTTGAAATTTTCAAAGATATACATAAAGCCTAGATTTTTTTGGAGTCATGGCTTCATTTGGATGTAAACAAACAACAATAATGTAATTTAATTGGTGACATGCACGAATATATATTAATGATTTGTTTATTTTTTATTTGATCCTGGTTATTCAGCAACGATAGTATTATATAGTTGGATATAAGCTTGTTGCTGCAACATGGGTTGCGTAACTTCGAAGAATTTAGTTGTGGAAGATAGCAGAGAAGAAGATTTGAGAACGAAATTGACATCACGTAGCAAAAGGGAAACCTCGGAGATGAGTGTTTCGCGATTGAGTTCCTCGATAAGGGTTGAGGGAATTCGGGAGAGAGATAAGTTGTTTGATGGAGTTGACATGAAAGCATCATTGCTTGACAAGAATGGTAGCGGTTCAGTGGAGTTGTATGATGATGATGGTGATCGGAATGGGAAGAAGAAAATGGAGAAACCCGAATTGACTGCTCTTAATCATCCTGGTCTTGGAAGGATTCTGAAGGCTTCAGAAGGAGAGCAAGTTGCAGCAGGATGGCCAACTTGGCTTTCTTCGGCTGCTGGTGAAGCTATTGAGGGGTGGACACCGCGTAGTGCAAATACTTTCGAGAGGTTTTTCAAGGTAAGTTACTATCTTGTCTTCTTAGTCTATGGTTGCATACATGCATCATAGTTCAACTGTATGTGTCCTTAAGTAATTATTATTACTGTCTTGTATGCGCTTGCCAAAAGTCTTAGTGTGCAAGCGTAATTGTTTGTTTATTTCCAGTAATTGTGTACATTAAAGTGTATGAACCAAAATGTACATGGTGGGTTGGTGGAGGGAATTGGAAAACATTGGTAGGGTAGTATTATTGTATTAATTTGCAGAAGATAATTGACATGATTAACATGAATACATTTCAGCAGGATCATGTGGGTGTTTTACATAATTACATTTGAAGCATAGATGAGTAAAAATGTGTCTGGTGTCCACAATTCTTCCCCACTTTTCCATGAAAGAAAGGAAATAACTCACTAAAGTTAGATTATAAAATATTGAAACTGGATGGTTGGATTCTGTCACTGTTTACAATTCATTATTTCATTTTACAGTTTTCCTTGTAATGCCTTCGAGTTCAAGAGAAGGTTAGTTTTCATTATTTAAAAAAAAAACCCAGAGAATGCCTGTTAGGAAAATAGAAAGAGTCGTATTCTCGTATATTCTTTTACCATTGGTGATATAGTCCTCTCCCACTTTCTAAACGATCTATGTGATCACATTCTACAATGCAGATTGGCCAAGGAACTTACAGCACTGTTTATAAGGCACGCGATTTGACTAACCAAAAGATTGTTGCTTTGAAGAGGGTACGCTTCGATAGTCTTGATCCTGAGAGTGTCAAGTTCATGGCCAGGGAAATCCTGGTTCTGCGTCGACTTGACCACCCAAATGTAATAAAGTTGGAGGGCTTGATAACATCACAGACATCTCGCAGCTTGTACCTTGTTTTTGAATATATGGAACATGATCTTACTGGACTTTCATCAGATCCTGAAATTAAATTTTCTGAACCACAGGTATTGATGAGATCTTTTCATTCTCAAAGTCTTCTGTTTTACATGGTGTTGATATTCTTCTTGTTAAAGATGTCATAAAACCATTTTATGAGCCTGCACCTTATAGCTTAAGCTTTTGGAATGGCGGGTCATTGATATGTTATCAGAGCTTCTTAGACTAAGTGGTCAGGAGTTTGATCTTTTTCACCTCTATTCTTCTAAATGAAGAAGTTAAATTTTAGAATATGGTAGAAATGGGCTTGGGCATTGTCCACACTCCAAGCCCAAAGGGCTTTTGCATGAGGCATATTAGAGATAATGTATTAAAACCATGAATAAGCCTTTGCCTAATAGCTTAAGCATTTGCGATAATCCGTCATTGATACTTCGACCTACTTATGTCAGATGTATGACTGGAAGCATTGTGTATTTGAAATTCTTCATTGACGTAACTATGCTTGCTATCTACTATGATTTGATGCATAAAATTCTAATTAATGTTTCTTATATGTCAGGTTAAATGTTACATGCAGCAGCTTCTTAGTGGATTGGATCATTGTCATAGTCGTGGTGTCCTCCACCGCGACATAAAGGGATCAAATCTTCTCATTGACAATAATGGCATATTAAAGATTGCAGATTGGGGTTTGGCAACTTTTTTTGACTCTCATCACAGTGTTCAAATGACCAGCCGTGTAGTAACTCTGTGGTATAGACCACCAGAACTTTTACTGGGAGTATCTCACTATGGAGTTGCAGTGGATTTGTGGAGCACTGGTTGCATTCTAGGGGAACTATATTCTGGCAGGCCCATATTGCCTGGAAAAACAGAGGTGTGATGTTTTGTGAATCTAGTTCTCATCATTTACTAACCACAAATGTCTTCATTGTCTGTCACTTGGCCTTGTTAACCGGTCTGCAACGCCTTGTGTGCTACTTTATATTCCCAAGTGTTATATACCAGTTTAGACTGTTTCTCCAAATTCTCAAATTGATATTGTATATTAATAGTGCTAGGTGCCTTCTGGTTCCTTGTAGGTTGAGCAATTGCATAAGATTTTTAAACTTTGTGGCTCGCCATCTGAGGACTATTGGTTTAAATTGCGGTTGCGACATTCAACAGCATTCAGGCCTCCACATCATTATAGGCGTTGTGTTGCAGAAACATTCAAAGAATGTCCATCTGTTGCAGTGAAGCTTATAGAGACTCTACTTTCTGTAGAGCCTGTACATCGAGGAACAGCGGCTACTGCTCTGAAGAGCGAGGTTGGTGGGGTTATGTTTTTAGCAAGTCCAGTAATTATGTCTGAATGAAAATGAGCTATGTCCTTCTGTACTGTACTGTACTAGTGATAATGAAGTGATTTTATAGTTTCCTGCATTAGGTACCTTATTAAGCATAAAATAGTGATCAAATTTCTCATGCAATATCATCATAAGATATCGAAGAAACCTGTTTCCTTTCTAGCCTTCTTGGAGGCACTTAATTTTCTATTTTGATATGCCCCCTTTATTGACAGTTCTTCTCATCGGAACCCCTTGCTTGTGATCCATCAACTTTACCAAAGTATCCTCCCTGCAAAGAGATTGACAGTAAATTGCGGGATGAAGCAACGAAAAGGTACCTTCTATAGCACGATTTATCTATTTAGTAACTTATTTTTAAATAATAGCTTCCATACTTCTTTTTGGTTACTCTGAATGTTGATATCTATGACATGAACAAAAGCAACATCATTTGTCACCTGCGTAGTTATAACCCAAGAAGTACGAATATTATTGTTATTGTTGAAGTCTTGTAGTTATACTCGTAAGTTTATCTTCTGAAGTTTTTTAGCAATTCAACTGCAACTGTGGGTTTCATGGTGAAGTTTGCTTTGGTTTCCCCATCACTTGATCCATTCATTTGTAGTAGATGGGGGCCCTTACTTGTTAGCTAACAATATTGTTGATTAGTCTACATTTTTGTTTCTCATCTTAGGCAAGAAGATGCTGGTGGAAAGGAGCGAAAAGTAGGATCGGGAGTTAGACAAGAGAAAGAACCTAGGGCATTTGTCTCATCGAAAGACAACACCAAGTCCCAAATTCAATTTCAGGTAATCCAAACATGGTTAAAATAAGTTTCTCCTTATTTATCTTAATAGTTGAAATTAAATTATATGACCTACCTCTGTTGGATACCTCTATGTATCATGTTATACCAAATAGCATACTTGTATCGATCATTAAATTTGAGGAAAAGAAGAGGAAAAGCATGGAAGTTTTTATGCTCTGGAACGTCTTTTGATTCAACCCGTAAATCAATTCGTGAATTTTAGTTTGAGATATTGTCATTCATAAGTATAAATAAATTGATCAATCTGTAAAGGCTTTATGCTTTTGCTTACCAGTTCATTGAGTAAGACCTAACCCCTTCTAGTTATCTTGTGATGATTTTAGAACTCCAAAACCTTTGGAGGGTATGTTTAACTAACTTTTCAGTCAAATGATCGCTCTCCTTATTTAATAACGAGGCACGGAAGCATGTTCATGGGTTTGAACAGGTCAGATGCATAAGTGATGGATTAGTCATAAAACAAAAGACACTGTATATAAGTATTTTAATGCTCTTTTGAGTGTCTGGTTGATATATGTGCATTCTGTATATAATTTCAAAGTTTCAGATTCACTTCTTACTTTGCTAGGTGCAAAGGGATAAATGAGATGTTGTACATACTCGTAAAATAGGAATAACTAAATGAGGTTCCTTTTTGATTTGGTCAACTGAACATGACAAAAGAATAATGCTTCTGACCACCCGCTTCCTTTTCTAATGCCCCACATTGTATCTCTTCTCGTCTGCTTATATCATAAATTTATGTGATGCAGCAAGGGCAACATCTTTCGAGCTCAAAGAGCCGGAGTGGATTGCTCAACCCTCACAGAGAACCTGGGTCTGGATTTTTGGTTTTCCCACACAAACAATCAGAAGATGTTAAAGAAAGAGACATTTACTTCTCTAGGCGCACAAGGAAGCCTTCATTTTCAGGTCCACTGGTTCAAGGTTCTGACTGGGAGGTTGGTGAACGGCCTTCTGTTTCAAACAAAGTCAATTTATCAAAAATACCAGGGTCGGCGGCATCTAGGACTTCATTGTCCAGAGATCAGAAAGAAAAACCAATTCCCTTATGGCCCCCGAAAACAATTCAAGTACAAAATTCTTTTGAATGCATTTGTTTGAAAGTTTTTGCCACAATTTTGTATTGATTTGTTATTTCTCCCTTGTTTTCACTGAATATTGATGCTGGTCCCTATTTCAGGATGGGCATGGGTCCAGGGGAAGAAATATCCATGCATCTGGTCCACTACTGGTTTCGTCAAACAATATGGATGAGATGCTCAAAGAGCGTGATCGAAAGTTCCAGGAATATTCAAGACGAGCACGAATCGAGAAATCTAAAGGTGAGAAATTCCATGCGAAACAATAGTAGGAAGATTAGTCAATTACATACCTATTTCTAATTATGCAGCTAGATACATATTTTATAGCATCATTTTTCTAATCTCTCAACAATGCTGAGAGTAAGAGGGGCAAGGAAAAGAGAAAGAGCATGTTCATGCACATTCCTTTTGTAATTATATAAATAATGTAAATTGCAGCATTTATTTTTTTATAAGAATTGGATGTTCCTTCCACTTTTCATGTTTTACCCTTATATAACCAATATAATATTGGAAAAACTTAATTACTAAATTCCAACTGTCCAAGGCATAACACTAACTGTGTCCATCAATTGTCTGTAGCTGCCAAAACTCTGTACATTTCATCCAAAAGAACCTTAGATTGATATTCTAACTCCTCGAAAACGGGTGTCCTTTCTGTTCCTTTTCAAGCCATGGTGAGTGGTGAAACTTAAGCCATGAATCCATAAAGGCATAAACTCAATCCAAACCTGATAATTTACTCTATTGTTTTGCTTGAACTGCCTGAATTCATAATCATCTTCTCCTCCCCTATAGCTTGCTGCATGTGAAGTTAAGGTAATATTTATTGAGTTCATGTTGATTCCATTATGATTGTCATTGAATTCCACATTTTCCTGGTATCAAACTCAACCCTGAAAATGTGTCTGAGGGATATCTTTTTCATTGCTGCAATTTAAGAAGCCGATACTCGCAGCGACGGGGAGAATGTGAAGGCCAATTCATAACCAGTAAGAAAAGTTGTGGGTGTTAGAGAAAATGAAGGAGGTTAGAGGACTTGGTTGGTTTGGTACTTATTTTGTGGGTGTCAACTCATATTGGTTAGAGTTAGAATTGACTGAGTTTGGTACTTATTTTGTGGGTGTCAACTCATATTGGTTAGAGTTAGAATTGACTGAATAGTAGGGTTGCCACGAGTGGAAGAATCCGATACTGAATAGAGATCTTGACATATGCCATCAAGATGGGAGCACTAATCAGAATTCATTTGCTGACTATGATCTCAGTATGATTGTGGTGTAAAGGATGGCAAAGTGGAGAAGAGTATGTTAGTGGAGAAATTAGCATACGCCCTTTTAATCAAGACTAACAGCAAAATAATAAGAAAATACATAAAAAAACATTTGAAAGCTAAGCTTCTAATTGTTTGGTATCAGTGGACAGAACACACCTAGAAGGAAGTTGAATAGGTGTAGCGGAGTTCAAATACTGCTTTTTGGGTTTTTGCACACTTGCTGAAAAATGCTCAGTTAATCGATTAAGCACTGTTCATAATCGATTAAGCACTGTTCATAATCGATTAAACATAGTAAGAACAGAATGCAGAAAATCTTGTTTAACAGCTCTTTTGCACGACAGGTTACGAGAAATCAGACAATGATATAACAAATATTTTTACACAGAATTAAACTAGTTATAGCACAAAACCAATATACAAATTATATGTTATATTATGCAATATTACAACTTGAAATGTAAAAGAGAAAGGGATAGAAAAGATTGCGCAAGGATTTTATCCTAGTTCGTTTTGCGGTCCACTATAAAACTACATTTAAGCCTCCCCTTTTGATCTTGTGAGATTTTCTTCTTCACTATAGAACACAATGTATAGTTAGATACACGCTTCCAATTACAAGACTCGAACACTCCTTTCTTGGAACCCAAAGAACTTCGTCACCCTTGGTTTGACCTTTCCTAAAATCGCCTCCCAAGAAAACCATTCTTATCGCGATTCGGCCCCAGCCAATGTATCGCTCTTTATCCCAAGACCTCCAAATCTTTATGAAGAACACATTACCTAACCGTAGCTAGGATTTTCCTAATCCTTGAATTACAATGTTTTGAGTTATTTATGAGTACTTAATACTTGGATACTATAAAGATCAAAGACTAAAACCTAAGCAAGAACTCACAAGACTTCCTAGTCTAATATGAATGTATATGCATGAGGTTTATAAAATTGTGCAATCATTAAAAAAACTATCTCTTTTCTTTCCGAAAACACAAGAATGATGCAAGAAGGATTTTCAAAGAACAAGAAAGCTTTTCAAAGAACATGCAATATGAATATGAAACTTAAAGCCTTAGCATGATCTAATCTTTCTCCTAATGCAACATGCAATATTTTCTCCTAGATATGACAGTGAGTAACTCAAAAATATGTAGAAAAAATGATGTAAAAATGTATGGATTCTTATGCCACATATGTTGAGATTTCAGTTTAAATAGAAAATTGTCTAAAGTCTCAGTAAATCGATTAAGTACCCATTTAATCGATTAACGGGTTGTTGAAAATAACTGTTTTCAGTTTTTCAATTTTCTGTTGAAACTGTGATTCCGTTAATCGATGAACACTATTCATAATCGATTAAATAGTGTCTATGAATGGATTAACATAATTCATAATCCATTAAACAATGTAAAATCAGCTTGTTAATGAATGGTGAACTACCTAAATGATATATGCTCATGCAATACATGATTTCCAAATATAATACCTTTAATGCACAAAATCAATGTATTCAAATGCATGAACTTAATTATCATATATTTCTAGATGATGTCTCATTTTAGTAGATTGATTACTTTATTAAGTCATGTGAGACTCACACCTAAGTTTACCTAACCTAGACTCAATATCCATGCCAAACATCTTAGACTTCTAAAAAGATAATAAAGAATTATAACCTAAGTTTAATAAGTTACCATTTGAGTCATCAACATGTTGTTTGTTGAATGATCTTCAAGCTTGTCTTCATGTTGGTCTTCATGTTTGTCTTCATCAAAACGTAGATCAATCTTCATTGGTGCACTTCACTTTCACTAACACCTTTGATTTAGTATGCATATTGACTTTAGCTAGTTAATCTAAGGGCGACAATCAGATGGATTTGGGTAGATATGAATTTGGATCATAGTGGATGGATGAAAGCCATCCACCAATCCATATAAATACACGAAATCATATTTCTAAACTATCCAATTCATTCATATTCAATGGATTCCAATCCATCTATTCCATATATCCATTTTAATGGATTGGGTGGATGGATATCCATTCCATTTTTTTTAATTTGAACTTAAGCATTTTTGTAAAGGAAAAAATCATTTTAAAAATTATTATTAATAAAGAATTTTTAAACATTAATTTGAAAAACATTTTTAAAAAGTGTTTTTTAAAACATTTTTAAAAAAATCTCTGTATTTAAATTTACCTGCGAAAGCTATGATAGACAATTGTAGGTGAGGTCAGAGATACTATATTGTATGATCATGCATTTTTTCTTGTGCTCAATCATGACACAAAAATATTATACCAATTTTTATTGAAACTTTTTGAAAGAATGCTTTGATAAAAAGAAATAATAATGTTCAAGAAATCCTTTTGTTAGAAAGAGAGTAGTTTATATCATTGGTATCAAAATTGGTTTGTGCTAGCCAGTCCAACCGGTGAACCGATATTAATATCGCTACGACATAATATTTATACCAACCATGCAATATACCAGTAAAAATTGATCATACTGGCCGATTTCAATTGAATCGTACAGTCATACCAACTGGTTTCATTTAAAATTATTTTTTTAATGTAAATGATTTATTTTTACCAAAATATTGGTATGGATGATCAAACACACAACTACTACATTTTTTATACATCTAAAACATGATCTACAATATATATTTTTAACAAATGGTATAAATGAAAATAGTTATCATCTTCTTTATTGATTTTTCAACATTGATATTAGTACAAAATATATGTATATCTAACTTCATCGGTATACAGTTTAATTAGTGAACCACTAGTTGAACCATCATACTACTATAACAGTACTCTAACTAGTTTGTTGACCGTTAAAAGTATTAATAACATTGGTTTATATTATGCACGTTGAGTTTGCATGACAAAGTTGGGTCTGCATGTTGCTTTATGAGAAAAAAATATTTTTGTTTGAATTTTTTTGGATGGATTGAGTTTCCATCCAAATGTTTATATCCATGGATATCCATTGGATATAATGGATGAATTTGAGTTCATCCATTATCAATACTATTCATTGGATTATATCCATTTAAATCCATTAGATCTAACATGTGGATTTGGATTAATTTAATTTGGATGAGTTTGGATGGATGGTGGATTATGAATAATTTTATCACTTCTAAGTTCAACTAACACATTTGATGTGTTTTGCATGCATTTGGCATACTTGGTAATTTCTTAGCCTTCGCCATCACTTTAAGGTACTCTCTATTCTGGCCATTGTCTCACCACATACTCCACCCCTACATAGGGAGGGTAGCAATAGTGGTCAAGGTGGTGCCACTGGTGGTGGGAACAACTATAATGATAATAGTTGTTCTTGATGTGGTGGTCAATGATGATGGTGGTGGGGGGGTTGGTGGCAGTGGTTGTCGAGGTAGTGGATGTTGTGATAAGGGTGATGGTGTAGGTTGTGGAGGTTACTAGTGACAGGGATGATGGATGGAGATGGTGGTGATAATGATTCAGCACAATGATGGTTGGTTATTGAAGAATGAGGAAGATGACTTGCCACTCAAGCAAACCAGAAGCAATACCACAAAGCCAAGCCATGTGCAGGGCCATGAGCAAGGCCACGAGCAAGGTCAGGCCAGGACCATTAGGCCACGAGCAGAGCCAAGCCATGAGCAAGGCCACGAGCAAGGCCAGGCCAGGACAAATAGGCCACAAGCAAAGTCAGGCAGAGAACAAGGCCACGCCCAAGGCCATCATGAGGCCACAAAACAGAACACCAAGGCAGAACATTCCATACACAATTCACTCAAGCTCCCCTTGACAAATCATGTAGCCCATTGGGCTAATCCCTTCCTAATTCCCAAATTATAATCATAAATATCAGTATTAATTCAATTCTAGTTAGGTTAGGCTAATATTCTATAAGTTAGTTGTGTTACTTGCCTTACAAGCAAGGTTGTTAATTCGGTTAGTAAGCTTCTTGAAAGGTTCTTTCCTTGTATAAATATGTGACCAATTAAGGGTCAAAATCAATGAGAAAATTAAATACTTCAACTAAACTTGGTGGTGATAATGATTCACCACAATGATGGTGGTAAAGGTGGTGGCAATGATGACATTGATGACAATAGCCGAGGATAGTGGTGGTAGTGACGATGACAATATTGGTGGTTTTGAGTGTTGCAATGGCAGTGGTAGGGATGATGGTGGTGTCATTGGTATGTGGGGTTATGATGGGAGCATATTTGTTGTCGTGTGTTACTGTTTATGATTGATTAAAAAATATATTTAAGTTAAAAATTTAATAATTAATTATTTTTTTGATCAATCATAAGCGATGACACATGAATTAATACACTTTTCTGGATAGAAAATGTTCACATATTATGATAGTCTTTGTCACTTATGACATGTAAGGCTTGGACTTGAGCACAAGCTCGTGAAAAGAAGGCTAAAATGAAAAATCATCATACGTAGAATGACATTTGACTTTAAGGGGAATGTTGCGAAGTCTCATATTAGTAATACGTGAGAAAATCTAAAAATTTGTTTTTACTCATGTTAGAAAGATTTGTTTAATTACCTTTTGCTTATACAATTTGAGAGAAAGAATTGATTATATCAAATATCACCTAATTATTAATTATTCATTAGTTTTGTTGTTCGGGTGATTTCTTGTAGTTTCCGATCGTGTGGATCAATGAACTAATTACAAACAATTTTTTAATTAAAAACCAAACAATAGAACCAAATTGATGCACATTCTTTAGTTTAATTTCATCGGTTCCATATTTCAATCTGAAACCATAGTTTCCCTAGTCCCTACTTTCTCCTTCAGAACATTTTCTATTTTTTTGATTTGGTTGTTTAAGATTTAGTAAGATAAATAAATATTCCGATGTACAAAAAAAGATAAATAAATATCAGCTAGACTTCTTATACTAAGCCCACCTATAAGAAATTTCTTCCCCTGAAAAAGAAATTCATTATCTCCCAAAGTTGGCATTGGATTGGGCCCAAGCTCATCAAAAATACATTTTTTTTGGACCCACCAGCTCCACAAAAATTTGTAACAGAAATCATATTTTGAGCAGCAAAAAACAAATCAATTAAAAGAAAAGGCCTTTTTTTTTTTATTAGAAAGATGATATATCCTCCTATATATAATATTTTTTCTTGTTTACTGTGGACAAACATATGTACTCCCTTCTCTAATCACTTATTTTTTGTGTGAGTGGGGTAGGCAATAAAACTGTTTGAGAATGCTGAAAACGGATCGTGATCCCCACCTTAATAGCATTAATGGTATCAGGTTGTGAGTCTTTATATGTTGAAATAGACCATATCTTCTATCTCAAAAAAGTATGTTATTTTATATCACTTCTATTGTTTAAAAATATTTTATTATTATATTTTTAATTTTAATATGTTTTCTCCAACCAATTAGAATAAATAGCATATAAAGTGACACACTTGTGATCCCCATTTTGAAGGTTGCTAGGTTTTCGGAGATCACATCTTTTATCTAACAATATGTTTAACTTCAAGTGTCATGAATTGTTATTGATCAAAAAAATATTTAGTAATTATATTTTAATTTAGATATATTTTTTCAACTAATTACACCTCATAACATATGAAGTGACAGATAGATAATATGAAATAAAAGATATGATCTAAGATTTTTGTCCTTCAAAGGAATGTAGGTTGGATGAACATGCAGCCCCTCCTCAAATAACACAATTATTATTGGATATGTGATATATCAAATGAGCAATTATTTATGTTAAAAATAATATTCGAAATTATAAAGAAAACTGCCTAAAGTAACTTATATTAGAGACACAAGATATTAATTTTTTATAATCAAGACTATCATTCATCATATAAATAAGAAATTAATTACTTTTAGACTATTGTTTATCCAATAAGTATTGCTTATATAAATCAAATGATATTTGAGATGAGATATAATAATAAAATAAATTCCAAAATGAAATTGATCATACTTTTTTCACCAACGAGACATTTGTCTAGTACCAACAAGACATTGGTCTAGTATTAATAAGACATTAGTCTAGTGGTATAAAGCCCACTGAATCTCCAAAGTCGAGGGTTTGACTCTTGGGAGCAACACTTGTTAAGAGAGACAACCACAAACGTGAAAAGAGATTACTTCCTTATCCAAAAAGGTGACCACTCTAGTTATTCCAAAAATAATAATATGATTTTCCTACATATATACACATACACACATTCATATCATTTTCATTTAAACTTGCATACAACAATAACATATGAAAATATTACATATGCACTCTGTCATTTTTTTACATAATAACTAGTAAGTTACCTATTCATTCGCACAAATAATATCTTTTTGGCACATGATTAAAAATGCATATGTTATCTATGCATTCACATGATTAAGAACACACATATAACTCGTGCTTTCACATGGTTAATAACATACATGTTAGCTCGCCTATTCACATAGTTAATAACATACATGTTACATGCAGATTCATATGATCAAATATGTTCAAATACATAAGGAAAACAAATGACAATGATGTTGTGAAACTTCATATTAAAAATGTTACAAAGAAAGAACCAATACAACAAAATTGTCAAAATCTCTCTATGATATATTCCGAAAGCCATATACTTGCAAGGTCAATACTATTAAAAATCATATAACAAAACAATGAACTTTATATCCACTCATTCCGGACCAAAATTTATATAATTGATATGATTATTATGCAACCTAATAACTTTATCTAAATTCAACATGACTTTCACTAAGAAATGAGGCAAAATTGTGATACTAAATTATATAAAAACTCAAACAACTTATAGGATAACTGAATAAGTGATTTTTGATTATGTCAAATAACTCAATAAGTAATTTTTTAATAGATTATGGTATAAATAAGTGATTTTAGTTATATATGTTTATCAGAATTATACTTATTCTTTAAAACTTGTTTTATATGAGGTATGCTTTTAAATTAATCTCAACCCATAGGTTAGGAATGTGGTAAGTGATGATATGGAGGGAGCTTATTGTATTATATAGTTAAATAACAGTATACCCGTGCATTTACACAGGCCATTTCGTGTTGGTTTTGAAAAATATATTTAAAATTATAATTAAGTAAAAGACTCAAGTTGTTAGTTAAACATAAACATGTATTAGTTTAATAATAGAATATAAATATTAAAGTTGTAGCACTTGTATGGGTTGAAACAACAAATACTCATGTAAGTCAAAATAATTATAATATAAAAGCAAAAAATAAATGTGAATGACCAATTTAAAGTAATAAATCTTAACAACATAACTAACATTTTTTATGTTGAATTTCAATAAATTAAACTTTAGTTCAAAATCTTAGTTTCTATATAATTGTTTGTAATTTATTACATGCGAGAACTTTCAATAATAGAGAGATTAGTGCAAAAGTTCCTAACAACTAACAATGTGAAAAACAACAAAACTTAAGGAACTTAAATAAATACACAAACAAAGTTTACAATATACATAACAACAAAATCTACCATGGATTTGTAAATCATGATAGCAAATTAGTTGTTGTATTTTGGATTTCAAACTCCACTATTAAAGTATATCATCATTACATTTCAAGATGTACTTCTATGTAATTTTTCATATGGGTAGGTAGGTTTACATGGACCAATTAACTTTGTCGGGGGAAGTGCTGAGAATTTGAGAAAGTACTTGAAGGAAGTTATTTTGTGTGAACAAACTTATTTTGTAATCTATCATTATGCATTAAGATCGTTTTGACAATAATTAAAAGGAAGCTATTATGTCTGAAATTTTTTATATGATCTCAAAACTATTACAATAGTTCTTTCAAAAACCAATATCTTGAGCCTACGTCTTCTACTTGTTTTCTTTCTTCACGAATTCCATTTTAGTTGCAAATATTATTGAATAACTTTACGTGGTTATTTAATAGACTAAGATAAAATGACTTTGTTGTTACCTAGTTAGTGGAAGCTTGGAAGATGACTCATTCTCTTTAATATGATAATGATTTAATTTAGCTATTCCCGGTGGCTATAATAGTCCAACATCAAAGTGATTGATGAGTTTTTAGACATTGATGGTTGAGAGTAAACTTCAAGAGAGTCAGTTTGCTTCTCTTTTTATCACTGTTATGAGAACCGAACTAGACTTCACAGTTCGACCAATTTGATCGTTGATTAGACTTAAAAACGACTTTGATTTGCAGTCTTAACCAAATGAGGTTTGAACCTCTTTGAACTGGGGAAATTTCAATCCGATTGTGTTAAACCTGGTTCAACCGCATTAACCTGAGAAGTAAACCGGAAGGTTCCATTAAAAAAGATGAAGATATGCTAATTCAGTATAATTATACATAATGATTAATTATATAAGACTTTACATTTACACATAATTATATTTTTCTAGATAAAAATTATTAATTATTTATAAAACCATTCAGTCAGACCATATGGTTTAGCTGTTTAAACTGATTAAACTTAATATGGGACCTCTTCCGGTTTAATATCTGGCTCGACTTTCCCAATATTGCTTTTTTATGCATATATAAGATGATATAGTTAGTAGTATCCTATTAATTAAAAAAATCATCAATAAATTTATAATTTCATTATTATTTGATTCTAAAATAAGATTAGTGTAAAAATACATATTATTATTATTTGACTTTATAATAACTACAAATAATATGTTATGATTCATATTATTATTATTTTAATATTGCTATAGTAACATCATATTTTAATATTGCATAGGTAACCATATCCCTTTTATTTTTAAATAGTTATCCTCATCTTTTTGTTATTTTATAACTTCATCCGTATGCATTAAAGTAAACCTGTGTGAATAGATTTTTCAATAGTTTGTAAAAATAAAATTGTCAAAGTCAATTCATCTAAAAAATAAGATGAAAATTTGAAAAATTCAACAATATATAAAATAAAGATAAAGATATTGATTCACGAAAAACAAATTTATAATTTTGTACTATTATTATCCTATAATGGTCAATGATATATCGTGATTTATCCATAATATATGAATTATAATATACATTTATTTATTTGATGAATATAAATTAATTAATATATTTGACCATTTAATTTAATTAATTAACTGTAAATAATAACATTTTATAACCGATCCAGAAAATTTGAACTATTGTATTTCTTCAAGACATTGAAAATAGAATCACTTAACTGTTTCTTTATCTATACTATATAAAAAGTCAAAACTTGAAATAACTTCCATCATGGTGTAATTTTCATTTCCTATATTGCCCTTAATATTATTTAATTTTTACAAAAAAATTATATAATCCTAAGCAACTACCACCAATACATTAATTAATCACATTAAATTAAACATTATCATAAACACAAAAAAATATAATATAAAGTACACCGAATACAACAAATACATTTTAATTCAAAAAATGAAATATATGAAAATTAAATATGTAGTATCACACGATATTCGTCGACAGGCACGAAGTGCCTGTACACACTAGTCAATATAATTGTAAATGTATATTAAGTTTACAATGTTAAAGTAATCGTGTAATGTGCTCAATAAATCACATATATTATAGAGTTAATGTGTTATATCATCATCTTATTATATTTAATCATTTAACTTAATTGATTAATTGTGTATAATGTAATTTTTGTAATTGATCCATAAAATTTGAGTTTTTATATTTCTTTATGACATTAAAAATATAATTATTTAATTATTTCTTTATCAACATAATTATAATTGTTCATTAAGTTTTTAATGTTAAAGTAATCGTGTAATACGCTTGATTAATCACACATATTATGAAATTCAATGAATCAAACCAAATTATAGCTTAATGGATCAAAATATAAACAAATTATCAGAAATGATGTAAAACATTAATGAGTAGATATTACTCAATTAATATTCCATAAATTTATTAATTATAATACTTCAAATTTATATTTCATTTTTGTAACTGATCCATAAATTCAAACAAAAAATAGAATATAAATATTAATATTCTGAAAAATTTATTATTAACGATTATGCAAATTTATATCTATAATGAGCATTTCTTAAAATTATGGAATTATAAATAATTTAATCAAAATATAAATCACAACAATTAATTATCACAATCAAATCAAATTGCTTTAATATTTTGATTGTCACATCCTAATAAAAATAAAAAACGCCATCAAAATTCAAATCACAAAACTAATTGTGAGAACAATTATTTAATTTTTAAATAACAGAATAAAAAATATTCAAAGGCAATCATGCATATTATTTCTGGCTTCTAAAGAGTAACTAACAATTGATTAATTGTGTATAATGTCATTTTTGTAATTGGTTGAAAAAAATTGAACTTTTATGTTTCTTTATGACATTATTATTTAATTATTACTTTATCAATATAATTATAAATGTGCATTAAATTTCCAATGTTAAAGTAATCATATAATATGCTCAATTAATCACACAAGTTATGAAATTCATTGAATCAAAACAAATTACATGTTAACAGTTCCAAATTTAAACAAATTATCGAGAATAATATCAAACATTAATGAGTGAATATTACTAGATTAATATTCCACAAATTTATTAGTTATAATTTTACAAATTTATGTATCAATTCCAATTTTATAATTTATCCATAAATTCGAACAAAATAGAATATAAATGAAATTAAATATAAGTATATGTCACAAATTTATTTTTTAAAATTATGCAAAATTTATATCCATAATGAGCATGACTTAAAATTAGCGAATCATAAATAATTTAATCAAATATAATCAAATCTATTAATTATCATAATCAAATGAAATTGCTTTAATATTTTGATTATTACATCCTATTAAAGAGAAAATCAATCCTAAAATACAATCAAAATCAAATAGCAAAATTAATTGTGGAGGAAAATTATGTAGTTTTTAGAAAACAGAGCAAAATGCATTAAAAAACAATCATGCCTAATAATTTCGGTTTCTAAATTGTAAATAGCTATTGATTAATTGTGTATAATATCATTTTTTAACTGATCGAACTTTTCTGTTTGTTTTTGACATAAAACTTAAATTATTTAATTATTTCTTTATCAATATAATTACAACTATGCATTAAGTTTTCATTGTTTAAGTAACCGTGTCATATGCTCAATTAATCACACGCGTTATAAAATTCAATTAATCAAGATAAATTAGAGGTTAACAGTTCCAAATATAAACAAATTATGTGGAATGATGTAAAACATTAATGAGTAAATACTACTCAATTAATATACCCCAAATTAATTAGTTATAATTATGCAAATTTATATTACATTTTTGTAACTGATCCCTAAATTCAAACAAAATAGAATATAAATGGAATTAAATATTAACATTCCACAAATGTATTAGTTATAGAATAGAATATAAATGAAATTCAATTGTCTTCATTGGTTATGACTGATATGATGATCACGTTTACTATGATTAATTAGATAAAATATACATGTTCAACAATTAAACATGCCAAATTATTTATGATGAGAATAAAAAATTTAAAGATTATTCTTACTAATATAAGGTTGACAAAGTTAGATGGTGAGAAAAATAACTTCGAATGAAAAATGGCAAACACATAATAAAATTAAAGAACTATTCTTCCACACTCAGATAATGAATGTAACATCTAATCTTTGTGTTCTAGGATGTGAGGTTTCTCTTCTACAAATGTTGAAACAAAGAATATGACCAATTCGTATTTCCTGCTTTAGAAAAATAACTACATAGGAAGAAATATTTTAACAAATATCATGTGTGGATAAAATAATCAAATTCACTTGTTGTGCAAGGAGAATAAAAATGGAGATTTTAGTAAGATAAGAACACAAAGACATAAAACTAACTGATAAAGATGCTTTAAGGGAGAGTCAAATTGCAAATGAAGAGATAAGATGATAAAAGCGAGATAAGATGAGAAGATAAATAAATTCATAACAACAAACAAACAAATACAATATTGTAACTTGTAACTAAATGTGTGTGTATATATATAAATGGAGATCAAGTACATAACATAGTTTTTGAGGGTTTGGTCATTGTTAAGGATGAAATCTTTGTAAATCAGACACTAAGGAAAATGATTAATGAAAGAACAAATCTAAAAAATAATAAAATAAATCACATCACATATACAAAATAAACAAATCAATGAAATACTAAACAACAAAATCAAAGAAAAAAAATAAGAATATATATACATAATAAACAAAAAAATCAATTAAAAGATCTAGAAAATAAGAACATATCTAAAAATAAGAACAAATCTAGAATTAAACAAATGAATGAAAAATCAATAAAAATACACTTTAAACAACATATTTACAAAATAAGAACAAATCTACGATGATGAAGATTGAGTAGCGTGATACAAAAGCTATCATATTAGGTTTAAACGAAATGAGGATTGATGAATAAACATTGGATTGTAGACATAAGAGAGAAGAAGAGATAAATATGAAACGAAAGGGGATATAAGAAGATGAAGATATGAAATGATAATGGAGAGAGAAGTAATTCACATGTGAAAAGGGACTCAATCCACTTTATTGTGATATATAATTTCTTCATAGAATAAAAACAAATGAGCCTATTAATCATTAGTATTAAAATGTACAATGTACACAAAAAGGAATATACAATGTTGAAAGGTACATATGATTAACATAGACATATTTTGGAGGGAAAGTTTTGATTGAGAGATTGACACATGTCATGAGGGACATTTTTTTGTTAAGTCTTGATTGAGAGATTAACACATGTCATGAGGGACCGTTTTTTGTTATATAGGTAATAGATAGATAGGTGGCTAATAACATACATGTTATATGTGCATTCACATGATCAAACATGTTCAAATACATAAGGAAAATAAGTGGCAATAATATTGTGAAACTTCCTATTAAAAATGTTACAAAAAAATCACCAACAAAACAAAATTGTCATAAACTCCTCTATGATATATTCCAAAAGTCATATACTTGCAATGTCAACACCATTAAGAATCATATAACAAAACAATGAATTTTATATAATTGTTAGGATTATTATGCAACTTAATAACTTTATCAAAACTCAACATGACGTTCACTAAGACAGGGGGCACAATTGTGATACTAAAATATATAAAAACCAACTTCCATGATAACTAAATAAGTGATTTTTGATTATGTCAAAACACTCAATAATTGATTTTTAATAGACTATAGTATAAATAAGTGAATTTAGTTATATTTGTTTAACAAAATTATACTTATTCTTTAAAACTTGTTTTATGTGAATTTAAAGAATTGAATTTCAAGGCTGTCTAATAAAAAGGAAAGAAGATTTTTTATGATGTAATAGTTTTTTTTGGTTTCCCACAGGTATCCTCGCAGTGGAGACAATTCTGTCCGATCTAGGAACATCCACAGGTGTGTGGGGCTAACTCTCCCAGCGTGTATTTTTTCCACCCACAAGAATCGAACTCGACAAAATTATACTTATTCTTTAAAACTTGTTTTATATGAATTTAAGGAATTGAATTTCAAGGCTGTCTAATAAAAAGGAAAGAAGATTTTTTTATGATGTAATAGTTTTTTTTTGTTTCCCACATGTATCCTCGCAGTGGAGACAATTATGTCCGAGCCAGGAACATCCACAGGTGTGTGGGGCTAACTCTCCCAGCGTGTATTTTTTCCATCCACAAGAATCGAACTCGAGACATTGCTTAAGATGAATCAAGCATATACCACTTGAACCAAAATTCGTTGGTTCTCACTTCCCTTTATATCTTCATTTCAAAATTCTCTCTTATGATGTAATAGTTTGTAAATAATTAACGTATTTTATGCTAAATATGTCACATTGGAGGTTGTTAGTTTGTATTTAACCTCATAAAATTGAAATAAATGACACATTAGAGTTTAGGAAAAATAATAATGTAGTCTACGAATCTTAAAGTAGAAGTAAATGTTATAGGTTTTGGAAAACTTCCTTATAAACAACATTTGTTGCTGACATTAGAGTTTTATCATCCTTATCATGTATCAATATCTTCAATCGTTTTTTACTTTGTACTCTTAAAATTGTCATATATAATTGCCTGAAAACTTTACTTTTACTTCTGTTTTACTACACTTATACCTTGACTTAATGTCTCACAATTTTGAATTGGACGGAAACTATATTTGAAAAAAATTAGAGTCAAGGTTATAATTGTACATTACGTGTTAATTAATTAATTTTAAAGATATTTGTTCGTAAATAAATGGTATCTACTTCTGAACTTATTTACGTTTGGAATTTGTTCACTTATCAACAATTTCGAACCACACCATGAATTAGAAATAGATGGTGGGTATTTACCTAACAAATAATAAAATAATAATGTAAATAAGCAAGATAAGCAAGAGAAACAGAGGATATATGATTAAGACATGCAAGTTTTAGAAATTATTATGACTTTGTGATTATTTGATTCTTGCATGAGTTAGGATAATAATCATGAATGTATCTATTGATCTTTTATTATAGTGGTTGATAAATTTTGTTGCATGACACTCCCAATGAATACAACTAATAACATCACCGCTGCTTAAAATTTTAAAATTAAGTTAGGAAAATTACAAACATTTATATAAATAAATAAAACAATACTATTGATGACTTTTTTAAGTTTGTCTCAGTCTGCAGAATATTAGTTCATCAACGACTTCAATAATATCTATTTGGGTCAATAAAAAAGTGTTATCAATGTTACAAATAATTAAAGTATTTATTGAGCTAATTTTTTCTGATTAAACTAAAATGAAAGAAGTATTTTGATTTGATCTACTAACAAATCAGTATGAAAATTCTCAGCTAGTATGTCCCTAAACTTTCTGCAAGAATATTCCTATTGTTGTACAAACAATAAGTTGCATCATATAGTAACTTGTAACTTACTATAAAATGCAATTTATAATTACATTCATTGAATTCATTTATAATACATAAAACAATATATTATTATAAAAGAAAATTGTATGAACTAAATTTTTTATTTGATATCATATAAAATAGAACATCGTTGTCCATTAATATTGAAAGTGCAAAGTGTCAAGAATAGCACTAGCAATGCTTTGCCTATGTTTTGATGAAGACAAGGTTTTACTAAAGCTTGAAGATGACTCAACAATCAACATGCCTAGAGCTCATTGGTCATATCTAGACTAAGATATATAAATAGAGTCATTATTCTAAGTAGTCTGGATGTGTGTCGTAGTAAGTGAGTATAGATGAGGTGAACCTAGGTGCAAGTCTCTCAAGCCATAATACTCGTCATATCACATCATGAGTCATATCATCTAGTTAAGTGTATGTTCATGGATTAACCATACATGTTATATGTGCATATTAGGCATAATATAATTTTTAAAAACATGTATAGGAGTTAAGCATAATATATGAGAAGTTTACCTTTTGAACCACGTGTTTTAATATGCTGGTTAATCGATTAACGTGGTGACTTAATCGATTAACATGGTGACTTAATCGATTAACTCAACTGTTTTTCTACTATATCAATGTTTTTGTTACAATTGGTTTCTGTTTCAATTCTGTTGCACTGGTTAATCGATTAACGGGTTACCTTAATCGGTTAACATGACTGTTTTGTGTTATAACTGATTTCTGTTTTAACTGCTCAACTGATTGCAACGAATTCAACTGTCAAAATTGCCTAGTATAAGTTGAGGCAACTTCCAGAAAATTGTAGCATTGCATTCCATTGTATAAGATTGATTTAGAGAGTATATTCCGTTTTTGCATTCTGTTTTTGCAAGAGAGTTACATGTGTGAGGAAGAGAGTTTTCCATGCCTTATTGAGACTTTGATTTGCATACTATTTTTCATATGCTTATTCTCATCCTTATCTTGCTCACATGTTCATGCATTTTTTGTAAAGATTCTTAGAGAGATATATTGATTACTGTTTTTGATTAACTCACATGTATTTGATGGCTTGAGTGAATTGTGAGTGGGTTAGTCTTAAGGTCTTTTATTGTAATATTTCAAGCATTATTGTGCTTATAATACCTTGCTGTTGTAATATGTTTTTTTGCGTATTTTGGATTGATCTCTAGGTGTCGTACCACCACAAAGATTAGTATTCTTCACCAAGACTAGGAGGTATTGATTTGAGAACAAGAATCTTGGCTGAGGCTATTTCGCGAGAAAGGTTTTCTCAGGCGATAGGTAGAGTCAAACCAAGGGTTAAGTATTCTAGATTTCAAGAAAGAAGCATCCTATGTTTTTTAAATAGAATTGGTGTGTGTGATCATACGTATATTCAATATTGTGAAGAAGAAAATCTCCCAAGATTAGAAGGGGATGCCTGGACGTTGTTTGCAGTGGAACGCAAATGAACCAGGATAAAAATCCATCTTTGCACGCTGTTCTCTCTTTAAATCTTCTCTACTTTTCTTGCTGTTTTAATTCGAGTTAATAGCTGATATTTTGCATAATTGTACCCTACCATATGCTTGTTAATATTGCTTAAAAATATATGCTTTACCTCTGTTCGTTTGATTTTAAATAACTATGCAATTTGCTGCTTTGATCATTCTGTTCTGTGTGTGTGTTAATCGATTAAGACCAGTTGTTAATCGATTAACTGGGCTGTTTCCACAACAGGGTTTTGGTGCGAGAAGTGGTGATTGATAACCACGACACCTATTCAATCCCCCCTTCTAGGTGTTCCTAGGCCACTGATACCTAACAAGTGATATCAGAGCTGGTACGACGTGCTAGTTCAACCGTATCCACGTGATCCTTAGGGAATTTAAATGGGTTCCACCAACCCCTTTGGCGGTGGGGGCGCATCCATTAACCGCTCTCCCGTATTCAGTGGCGAGGGATACGCCTACTGGAAAGTCCGAATGAAGATCTTCATAGAGGCTATTGATTTAGACATTTGGGAATCCGTAATCAATGGTCCATTCTTCCCACTTCACTTAGTGGATGGCGTACTGAAAAAAAAGCCCAAAAGCTTATGGGCCGATGAGGAGCACAAGAAGGTTTAGTTCAATTTTCGCGCCAAAAATATAATTACATCGACCTTATCTCACGATGAATTCTTTCGGGTGTCTCAATGTGAAAGTGCCAAAGAAATATGGGACACTTTACAAGTGACTCACGAAGGCAGTAGCGAGGTCAAGTGCGCCATGCTGAACGTGCTGACACATGAATACGAATTATTTCGTATGTTACCAAGTGAATCAATTGACGACATGCAAAAGTTATTCTCTCACATTATTAATCATCTTATTGCTCTAGATAAAATGTTTACCAGAGGAGAACTGACTAATAAAGTTTTACGCTGTCTTGATAGGAGATGGCAACCTAAAGCGACGGCAATCATGGAGTCCAAGGATCTAGATTCCATGCCTTTGGCAACTCTGTTCGGTTCGGAAAGCTTCAAGAGCATGAGATGGAGCTTGGACGTCTGACCATGCATGAGAAGTCTGATCGGAAAAAGAAAGGAATATCTCTTAAAGCTACAACATCACAACCCACTAAAGAGATGAACAATGACGACTCTGAGTCAAACATTGATGAAGAAACGCTAAACCTTCTTGTGCGAAAATTTGGAAAGTTTATAGAGAAGAAAGGAGGATTTAAGCGATTTCAAATGAAAGAGGTGCAAGAATCAACTAAGAAAGGCAAGAATAAGGAGTGCTTCACTTTCCATGAATGTGGTAAGCCCAGTGCCCCACTTACTTGAAGAAAGTTGATTCAGAGAAGAGCACTCCCCCAGACTTCAAATCGAAAAAGGCATACATTGTTTGGGATGTACCGGAGGAAGAAACAACATCAAGCACCTCAGATGAAGAGGAGACCGCCAAAATGTGCCTAATGACCATAACAGATGAGGCTTGCAGACCATGTAGTAAGGATACTACAAATGAGGTATATTCTAACACATCATCCGCTTTTGACGGTTCTCCCTCATATGATGTTTTATATGATGCTTATGTTGAGATGCATGAAGAGCTTAGGAAATTAGCAAAAATAAGTGCTTATAGAAAAAGAATAATTTTGCTATATGATCTGAAGATAATTCAACTACAAAAAGAATTAGATGAGCTAAAATTGGAAAATGAAACTTTAGATCTAATTTTTTCTAGTACTTCATGCGACTGCTCTAAAAATAATTTATGGCAAACAACTACTTGTGAGTCTTGCGTGGACTTGAAAAACGAGAATTTTAAACTAAATGAAAAACTCGCAAAACTTACAAATAGTAAACACCAATTAGACACTGTACTTAGTAAAACGAGAAACGTTGGTGACCACACTGGCCCCATCCCATAGAAATAGACCATATAGAAGACCTCTAACTCGTCCAAATAAAAAGTCTAATAAGAAAAGTAGAGTTCCTACATGTTTCTATTATGACATACATGGCCACACCTCTCATTCCTCCTACATCAGAAAATATGGGATACCCAGTGGTGTTTACGCTTGGGTAAGAAAAGAAGATAACTCCCTGGTTACTAACAGAAAAGGACCCAACATAATTTGGGTACCTGAAACTAGCAGGTGATCTATTTTGCAGGTATGTCTATGAACACATAAGCAACATTGGTATCTTAATAGAGGATGTTCGAGACTTATGACTGGAGACAAGTCAAAATTGCTAGACTTGTCATTAAAAGAAAAAAGGTTTCGTCACCTATGGAGACAACAACAAAGGAAAAATATTAGGCACCAGAAAGATTGGCAACTCAACCCATGCTATAATCGAGAACATTCTATACGTAGAAGATTTGGAACATAATCTGTTGAGCATCAGCCAACTATGCGACAAAGGTAATCATGTGTCATTTGATTCTGGTTGTTGTATAATTCGTGACTTATTATCTAATAATATAAAGTTTGTCGGATATTGTGTAAATAATATTTATATGGTTAATCTGGAGGATGTCACTTCCTTATTTTCAAAGTGTTTTATTTCAAAATAAGATGACATCTGGCTTTGGCATAGACGAGTCGCTCACATTCATGTGAAGCATTTAGAAAAATTATCTAAAAATAATTTGGTTATCGGTATGCCAAAAATCGACTTTAAAACTCAGGATTCTTGTGACATGTGTCAAAAATGTAAACAAGGGAATAATTACTTTAATAAAAAGAATGCGATATCCACTACTAGACCTTTGGAGCTTCTCCATATGGACTTTTTTGGACCATTACAAATTATGAGTTCTGGTGGAAGTTATTACGCTTTGGTAATTGTTGATGATTTTTCTAGATTCACATGGACTTTGTTTTTAGCATCAAAGAGCGATGCATATAAATATTTTAAATGTCTAGCCAAATTCAAAAGCAGTCTAACCTGAAAATTATTTACATACGTCTGACCATGGCGGAGAATTTGAAAATCATAAATTTAATAAGTTTTGTAATAAGCATGGCATCATACATCAGTCTCAGGTTCCCGTACCCCTCAACAAAATGGAGTTGTTGAGAGGAAAAATAGAGTTCTAGAGGAACTCGTGAGGACCATGCTAAATTAGAGCAAGGCTCCAAAATATTTCTAGGCTGATGCAGTTCACACTGCCTGTTATGTAATGAATCGAATACTACTTAGACCTACTTTTTCGAAAACACCTTAAGAAATTCTTAAAGGTTGAAAACCGAATATCGCTCATCTTCATGCATTCGGGTGCAAATGTTTTATTTTAAATAATGTAAAAAGATCTTTTCGAAAATTTGACTCGAAGGCTAATGTGGGCATATTCTTAGGGCATTCGTTACATAGTAAGGCTTTTCGTGTGTTTAATAAATATACCATGCAAGTAGAAGAATCTATTCATGTTCACTTTGACGAATCTTCTCCAGAAGAGAAGAGAAATGTCTTTTCTAATGACATTTCAGGTAGACTAGAAGAAGCTCAATCAAAGGACATGAACCAAATCCAACAAGAAGATGTTGAGCAAATAGTAGAAGAAGAACATCAGGACATGCCTATTGCATGGAAAACCAAAAAGGACCATCCACTCGATAAGGTGTTAGGTGACA